>NC_066337.1:3651607-3668490 GCF_022539315.1 Serinus canaria
TCCTCCTGACAGCTTTGTGGGGGGATTTTTTTTTAGCTGACAATTTTCTCTGCAGCCCTGGGAGCGTTCCAGGCTTGTTGCCTGTTTACTGTGCCTGTGGTGCACACTCTTACAAACACATCCCTTTCTGCCATCAGAACAGAAGGGTGAGCAGCAATTAATGGCATCTCCCATAAATCCCCCCCTTTTCTCCTCCTTTCTGCTGCTCAATATGCAGAAGATTGTAGCCATGATATTTTCTGAAAAATCCTTTCCTTGGGATTTTCCCTCCTGAGGAGCTGAGAGGGCTCAGGAACAAACTGCAAACAATTCTTCTCTGCTGCTGTGGGTGCAGCAGGTGGGTCTGGGATTGGTCTCTGTGCTTGTTTCTGATCAATGGCCAATCCCAGCCCAGCTGTCCAGACTGGCTGGGGCACAGACAAACCTTTGTCATTCATTCCTTTGCTATTCTCAGCCAGCCTTCTGCTGGAATCCTTCCTTCTGTTCTTTTCGTGTAGTTTTAATATATTATCATAAAATAATAAATCAGCCTTCTGAACATGGAGTCAGATCCTCCTCTCTTCCCTCACCCTGGGACCCCTGAGAACACTGTCACAAAGGATGACTGGAGAGATGCTCTGACAGCACTAAGAGCAAAGAGGGTGCCCTTTACTTACCCCACTAAAAACCTCATTAAAAAGGAACCTGAAAATGAAATCACCCTTTTCTGTCACCTCACAGGTTTAGTTTACCCTGCTCCCCATGAGGAAAAGTTTCCTGTTTTCCTCACGTTAATCAAGTGCTGAGTTTGAGCTGATCCTTCTGCAGCTGGAGGAAGGAACAAAACCTCCTCACGTTCCTCTCACTGCCAGCCCTTCCCTGCTCTGCCTTTGTTTTTAAAATTAACTTCCACGTTTTCTTGGAGCTGAGAAAGCCATTACAGAAAAGACCAAAGCAATTTTTCTTTCCAGCATGTGTGATTGTTTTCTACTTCCCTAAAAGGTTAATGTTTAAAATGAATAATGGGTGGTGGGGAAGAGGAGAAAAAAGGATTTTTTTCCCAGCTCCCCTTTCCCTCAGCTCACACAGCACAGAGGTGTTGCTGTCTCCTTGCACCAGGAATATTTTGGAAGCCTTCAGAGCTGTTTTCCTTTGGGTGGTGGCTTCCAAAACCTCCTTCAGGCCCTGCTGGTGGGTCTGCTCACAAAGGGAATCAATTTGTCCTCCTGTTTTCATCCCTGAACTCCTCCTGAGAGGGAGAGGAACGGCAGATTTGTCTTTCCAAAGCAGCTGTGGGGCTGCTGGGAGATAAAACCAGCACTGGGAGAGAGAAGAAACAATGGGAAGGGTTCCACTGAGTGATGAATGGAAAAAGAGATTTGCTTTTACAAATAAACTGTAGGTTTAAAGGAGCCAGAGCAGCCCTGGAACTTTATTCCAACCAAGGCAGAGGCCATGGGGCATCCCCTGGGGTCTCTCCCATTTCTGGAGGACTCAGCCTCCTTTTTATCCCAATTTCCAGCCCCATTTCCCTTCTCTCTTTCCCCATTTCTGAGGGACTGGAGAGGTTCAGACTCCCAGAACACCTGATCCCAGAGATTCCCCTCTCATGTAGAACCCTCCTTTTAATTTTTCATTCTTATGGAATTTAGGGGTTTCCCCCATTGTTCCTTTTCTCTCCCAGAGCTGCTTTTATCTCCCAGCAGACCTCCCAGCTTGTTCCTAAAGTCAAATCCCTCATTCCTCTCAGCAGGCAGCAGCAGGGCAGTGAACATCCCAGCCCTGTGGAAATGCTGTGCTCCCATTTGGAAAAGCTGCTGGATTATCCTGGAATAAATCCACACTGTTAGCCCTTATTAAATTAAAACCTGCTGGCTTGGAGGAACGAAATTAGTAATGCTGTGAACTCTCCCGTGGGCTGGCAATGTGAAGGAGCTTGGCATTCAGGGAGCTGCAGCAGAACAGAACTCCTTGCAGGAGGGAAGAAAGTAAGGAAATCTATGAAGTCATTGACTGGTTTAGTTCAAAACCACATGGCTCAAAATCTCAATATAATTATCCCCAGTTCCTGTTGGAGATGTTATACTGCTGGGTCAATATATATATATATTTTGTTTTTGAGCTGAGTTAACACATACATCATCTTTCAGGATGCTGCTGAATGCAGGGAATTTAATTTCACAGGGTGAGCAGCTAAACTTAGGCAGGCAGCTTGGGGTGACCGCTGAGGTTTGTGCCAGAAGTGAGAATTTGGGAGCCAGCAGAGCTCACAGGTAGCTGAGCTGTCCCTCTGGGGCAGCCTGGTTATCCACCAGAGCTCAGCAGAGCAGGCAGCTGGTGCCACAAATCCCAGACCTGTCCTTGCACATTCCCACCTCATCCCTTCTCCTTCCATTTCCCCCCCTTGGAGCTCCAGCTCCCGGGTAAAACCCCCAAAAAGGGGCTGCAAACCCCCAGATCTCTCAGTTTTGTTGCTTTCCCTGAGGCTGTGCCCCAACCCCAGCACAGTCTGGCCCAGCTCTGGAATCTCAGAGCTGAACTTTCTGTGCTTCTTCCCTCTGTGTGTGCACAAGTGTGGCCTCTCCAGAGGGGGTGGAGGAATTCCTGGAGTTTGTGGCTTTGGGAACTGATCTGCCATGCTGGCTGCTAATTGTAAGGCAAACCTGAAATTAAAGGTATTCAGACTTCTGTAAATGCTCCTGTCAGAAACCTAAATTGGAAGAAAACCTTTTCTTTATCGAGTCCAATCTTTTATTTCCCTCACCTATTTTCCTGTTAAGCTCTTACTTCTCTGCACTCAGCAAGCCAGATTCACTCTCTCCTAATTTTATACAAAGAAAAACCTGGATAAATTATGATCAGGGTGGCAGAAGACCTTGATCGTAAAATATTTAGGTGTTCATCTATTTTTGTTGTGGATAATAACTTCATTTTTGCATTCCTGTTTAAATCCCAACCTCCTTGGGGCAAGGAGTGCCCTCCATGTGTCACTGTAAAGAACCCTGGTTTTCTGGCTCTAAAAATCTGTAAAAAAACCCCAAAAATCACATTGCATGTCATGGTGGGAGAGGGAACACGAGGAGAAGATCCCTGTGTGGCTGATTGCAGTTCATCCTGGCTCTGGTGTCACCCCAGAACCCACAGCAGCTTCACCCTCGGAGATCTGGGGAGATTCCTCCTCCAGGCCCTGCTCACAAAGGGAATTGTTCTGTCCTCCTGTTTTCATCCCTGAACGCCTCATGAGAGGGAGAGGAATGAGGGATTTGTCTTTCCAAAGCAGCTGTGGGGCTGCTGGTGGATAAAACCAGCACTGGGAGAGAGAAGAAACAATGGGAAGGATTCCACTGAGTGATGAATGGGAAAAGAGATTTGCTTTTACAAATAAACTGTAGGTGTGCTGAGAAATGAAATTGGACATTGAAAAGTGAAAGAAACAATGGGGAAGAAAATTCCCTAAATTCAGTAAGAATGAAAAATTCAAAGGGAGGGTTATACATTAGAGGGGAATCTCTGGGATCAGGTGTTCTGGGGAGTCTGAACCTCTCCAGTCCCTCAGAAATGGGGAAAGAGAGAAGGGAAATGGGGCTGGAAATTGGGATAAAAAGGAGGCTGAGTCCTCCAGAAATGGGAGAGACCTCAGGGGATGCCCCATGGCCTCTGCCTTGGTTGGAATAAAGTTCCAGGGCTGCTCTGGCTCCTTTCTGGACATCAGCCTCTGGTGTTTGGGGATGGATTTCCCTAGCAATGGGCAGTTCTGTGCTGCTGCTGCCTCCAAGGGTTGTTCTTTGCTGCCAGCAGAGGAGTTCTCCAACCCCCCAGGACAGCCCAGCCCCAGGAAGCCACAGCAGCTTCACCCCTCAGAAACCTGGGGGAGATTCCTCCCCGTTCCAGCTGATGGGATGGAGTGAAGAGAATTGGAATCAGCTGGAGGAGCCCCTGAGAGTGGAAAGGTTGGCCCAGAGTTCAGAAGAGCACCCTGAAACCCCCCCTCAGGTGCAGGTGACCTGGGGACCCAGAAGTGGCACTGCCAAGGGTGCATTAAACATTGCTGGCTCTGCTCATGCATTATCCATGTGCCAGCCAGCAAAGCTGCCCTGGTGGGGATTTTCCAGAGGAATCAGCTAATCGTGGAGCAGCACAAATCATTGCTGCCTCTTTTTGTTTGCTGTTTCTCTTTTGCTTGTTAGCACACAAACCCCGCGTGTGTGTGTGTGTGCTAACTCCATGCTCCAGAGGGCATCTGGGGGGCAGACTGATGGAGATGCACTTTGCCCCTCATTTTTCAACCCCCTGAGAGCCCCAATCCTCAGGAAAACCCCAAAAATGCAGAAATGATGAGTGAGGCAGAGTTTTAGAGGAGGCTGTGCCCCTTCAAAGGCCACAGGTGTGCAGGCACCACGCTGGCATCCAGCAGAAAGCAACCTCAGAAAGGGCCTGGCAGCAGGGAAACCAGCTGATATTTCTGTCCTCCTCTCCTTTGAAGCAGAACTCCAGCTGGTTACATGGCTGGAATGTGGAGGGAAATAAATCAATGAAAGAAGAGATGGGCTGAGGTTTGTCCTGAATGGAGCATTAAGGCTGAGGAAAGCAGAATGGGAAATCTCAGAGAAATTCCAGATTTTTATGCTCTTGAGAGGAAAGTCTTGGACAAAGCATGAATTAGTTCTGGTCTGACACAATCTGAGTGCTCCAGGGGTTTGTGTGACACTCGAGAGCAGCAGGAGAGGAAAAGCACCTCAAAAACCTCACCCACACCAGCAGGGGAAGAGGCATCACCTGCCATGTCTGCAAAACCCCTACACCTCAAAAAAACCCCCAGGCCCTGAGGAAAACTGTTTCTGCAGCAAGGAAAGGAATGATTTATTACCCTCCCTCCCCAAAATCTGCAAATCTCAGAGATCATGGACACAAACACACTCTGAGCCCCAGCCTGGAGCAGGGCTTTCACCTGGAATCAGGGATTTCTGAGGTTGGAAAAGCCTGGCAAGCATAAAATGGTCCCATTTTATTTTTAGTGGTTGTAAATGTGCTGGGAGAGGACAACAGGAGTGACAGAACGAGCTGGCACACACTTCTTGTTCTCTTTTTGCCCAGTTACAGGCACAGCAGCACAGTGCTAAACTTCCTGTGAATGTTACCATAAAAAGTAATAAAAACAGCAGAAAGAGCAAGGGGAGCCTCGAGCTGAAGTGAGATTTATCCCAGGTTATAACCCAGCAGGATTATGCTCCCCTTCTCCCAGTGGGGGCTGGAACTGGAGCACCCTGTGACTTGGGCCAGGCTCTGTTCAACTCAAAAAATACAAAAAATAATTTAAAAAACTCCAATGCTCTTTCACTGAGAGTGCTGCACCCCAAATTTCAGTGAAGTTGAACTTTCTGCAGGTTTGTGAACCCCAACCCCGATTTTGTGCTGGTTGTGGGATGAATTTCTGCTGAAAAAGATGAATTATTCTCACTGCAGGCTCTGGTTTGTTCACCATTCAGCAGCTCCAGTTCAGCCCTTGCAGACCTTCCCCTGAGGTTTTGTTATTCCCCTTTCACGGCTTTCTGGGCTTTTTTTTGTTAATTCTGAGCTGGTTTATTTGTGGACTCCCCTTGCACAGCAGGGCTGAGCAGCACCAAGGGGGAGCACAAGGTGCTGCTCCCCTGGCTGCTGTCTCAGGGCCACCAGGAGCTCTCCTTGCAGGATGCAGAACTGAAATTCCACCAACAGTGTCAGAAACATAAAGAACAAACCCTGGGATTGCCTGTGCTGTGCAGACCCTTCCTGACAGCAGCTTATCAGCCTGTACAATGCCTTGTTATTCCAGTAAATGCTGTGTGCTGGTTTATTATTTAATGAAATGCAGCCCTAACAACCCATCAGGTACAGAAGGAGTGCTCAGGCTCCTTGCAGGGACTGGATAATTCAATGTGCTGTGGTTAACAGGAGGAAAACGAGGGGAAGATAAGATTATTAGTGCAAGAAAAGCAAACTGGAGGGAACTTCATGACCACAGGGAACTTTTTTATGACTTTCTGACATTCAGGTCTCAATTATCAGAGCCACGGCTCAGATCATAAACAGAATTTATCTCTGGCAGAAGTTGGCTGCTTCATTACAGCCTTCAGAGCAGGGAATGTTTTGATAATGAAGTGAAAGGAAAAGCAGAAGGTCCCAATCTGAGAGGAGCCTTTGCTGCTCGTGACGCTGGCGCTGGGCTGGGGCAGGAGTAAATCAATAATTCTGCCCTCAGGAGGGCTCTGCTCATGAAAAATCCCCCAAATTGATGCTTAAGTGCCACTGACAAGGAATTGTATTTTCTCTAGGGAGATCCAGAGTGTTTGTATGGAAGTTGTGAAAAACGCCAACCACTTGGTTTTTTTACATTTTAAAAGTTTAATAGTAATAAAATGGTTATAAAAAATAGTAATATAAATAGAGTAATAAAAATTTGGACAATTTGGATTAGGACAATATGAGACAATAGAAACAAAAAGTTATGGACAGTCCAGGCACCTTTTCTGGGCAATATAAGCCCGAAAAGGCCCCACGTGAACAGAGGATTAACCCTTAACAGCACCAGCCTGGTGCATATTCATACAGCTCATCCATGGAGCATCAATTCCATTCACACACAGGATTCTGTCTGGGCAGTGTCAGCTCCTTCCTCTGAATCCTGAGGAGCCTTCAGGGCTGAGCAAGGCAGGAAGAAGTTCATTTCCTCTGATAATGGGGCAATAAATTCTCTTTCTCTGAAAGATCAGGTGTCCTGTGGCTCCTGTCTCGGTGAGAATCCTTTCTTTAAAAACAGCATCCTACACAGCACAGTTTCTATTTTAACATTCTGTTATAACCTAAAACCATATTTGACACTCTACTGAAGAAAATTCACACAGCATCACTTTCTACCATAACACATAGAATATTGATTTGAATATTTGTGAAAAGCCAATGATAAAATACCCATTTTTCACAAGGGCCAAGGTGCATTTAACCACCCACTGTATAAATAACCAGTGTATCATAACCTGGGGCTGATTGGATGGAAGTTAAAAATCGAGGCAGAGGCAGGTTCAGGGGAGGCAGCCCCAGATGGAAACACCTGATTCCTTAGGGGGCAGAGCCCAGCCTGAGTGAGAGAGATCCCTGAGTGATCCCTGAGTGATCCCTGAGTGATCCAGCCTGTGTGAGAGTGATCCCTGAGTGATCCCTGAGTGATCCAGCCTGTGTGATCCCTGAGTGATCCCTGAGTGATCTGTGAGTGATCTGTGAGTAATCCCTGAGAGATCCCTGAGTGATCCAGCCTGTGTGAGAGTGATCCCTGAGCGATCCCTGAGTGATCCCTGAGTGATCCAGCCTGTGTGAGAGATCCCTGAGTGATCCCTGAGTGATCCCTGAGAGATCCCTGAGTGATCCCTGAGTGATCCCTGAGTGATCCAGCCTGTGTAAGAGTGATCCCTGAGTGATCCCTGAGAGATCCCTGAGTGATCCCTGAGTGATCCAGCCTGTGTAAGAGTGATCCCTGAGTGATCCCTGAGAGATCCCTGAGTGATCCCTGAGTGATCCCTGAGTGATCCAGCCTGTGTAAGAGTGATCCCTGAGTGATCCCTGAGAGATCCCTGAGTGATCCCTGAGTGATCCAGCCTGTGTGAGAGTGATCCCTGAGTGATCCCTGAGAGATCCCTGAGTGATCCCTGAGTGATCCAGCCTGTGTAAGAGTGATCCCTAATTGATCCAGCCTGTGTGTGAGTAATCCTTTGGTGATCCCTGAGTGATCCAGCCTGTGTGAGTGATCTGAGTGATCCCTGAGTGATCCCTGAGTGATCCCTTAGTGATCTGGGATTGACCCCTGAGTGATCTGTGAGTGATCAGCCTGTCTGTGAGTGATCCCTGAGTGATCTGTGAGTGATCCCTGAGTGATCTGTGGGGAAAGGCTCAGGGGTTCTCTGCTCGTGGTGCAGCTCCCACAGAGCTGGGGCACAGATCTGGAGGATCTGACCCCTCTCTCTCCTTTTTGCTCATAAACCCCTGGTGTTTGTGGATGAATTTTCCTGACACCGGCCTGCCCTACAAGGGAAGCAAATCTTCCAAACTCCCAGCCTGGGTTCTCCTGTTCCCATGGGGGACAGAAGAGATATCCCAGAGAGGAGACAGTGAAAAACACCTGGAACAGCTGGAACAGCAGCTGCTTCCCCCAGGTGCTGTAAATCCCAGCCACAGTGGAAGCAGAGCAGGCAGCAGATCCCCAGGGTGTGTTCCTGCAGCAGTGTCAGGAGTTAACACCCTCAACTAGCAGCTTGCTGGGTTGGGTCTCTTCTAACAGCTCAGATGCAAAAACCTTTTGCTTTTCATGCCTGGCTGCTTCCAAAATAGTCTTTTTTTTTTTTTTTCTTTTTTTTTTTTTCCTTCTGTATGTGCAGAATTAGAACATCAAAGCTTGGACTGACAGCCCTCTAAAAACGAGCCTGTGGTCATTCCTGGCTGGGTCTGGGGAGGAGAAGGGATCCCATTAGCCAGCTCTTGTCCTGAGCACAGAGAGCATCAGCTCAGATGTTGAGGGCTCCTCTTCGTGGCCACGGGAAGATTTATTGGACCATCTCATTCTCAGCCCTGTGTGATCCTCAGGACTCCAACAGGGCCCTCCAAGGACGGGATTTCAGGATAAAGGGAGCCCTGTCCATTTATTTTGGGCATCTGGGGGGCACCCAGGGAGTTCTTTGCACAGCACAGCCTGTGAGATGCCCAAAAATAATCTTCCAGCAGGCTCTGAACACCACGGGGCACAGAAAAGGGAACATTGTGTCCAGAGATGAACGGGAGGGGCAGGAAGGGCTGTTTCAAGATGCATTGTGGAGGTTTCAGCGGGCATTGATCTGTTTTGAAGAATAAATGGGGAAGAGAAAGAGTTTGAAATTCCAGCAAGCAGCTGCAGATCCCAGTTTCAGGCTAGGGAATGACAATTTACCTGTGAAAGTGTCCCTGAGCACATGGAACAGAGCAAATATTGTCACTTCATTATCAATTCCATTATCTTAATTGCTAGAGAGTCAGGATAAAACTTTTTTTTTCCCTGAAGTTGCATTAAAATAAAGTTTTAGAACGGGCAATAAAAGTTGGTATAAATGGACTCTTCTGCCTCCAGCTTTATTGGAAATATGCAGATTTTTCAACCCTGCTCCCCATGAAAACAACACTCAGGCTTTCACAGTGGTTTCACGTCTTAATCTGCATTTTCTACTCTCCAAATAAATTCGAGACAACTTGGTCAAACATGACAGGAGACAAACACAACCAAATCCCCAGGGAATTCCCTTGAAAAGGGAAATTGAAGTCAAGGCATGCAGCAAGGTTCCAGACAGAAGGAGGATGACAGCTTTTCATTAGGAAATCAAAGCCACCAAAGCCTGGGGCTTTTCTGAGGACAAATTTCATCAGCTCTGTGATCTCTTGGGTGCTGAAGCCAATTAACCACGAGGATTAATCCAGAGCAACTCACGACTCAACTCTCCTGGTGTTTTCTGCCTTAAAGGTCAAAGAAAGGGGCATGAAACCTGTCCAGGAACCTTGGGGGGCAGTAAATGATTTTAAAAAATGAACTAAAAAGAGCAAAAGTTCTGCTGGAGCCCCATTCATCACCATCTAAGCACGCTGTAATTATCCAACAATTACAGTACACAATGCATTTGTTTGAGCCTATTTGAAACCAGCACAATTTATGGAACTGGAAATGCACCAAGCAAGTAGGAATAATTACACCATAAATATGATGTAGTTAAATATCTGGAGTTTAGAAGCATTTCATTAAGAAAAATATCCAAGGCTGTTATGCTGTCATGGAATTAACCTTCTAGTCATAAGGATAAGTGGTATTTACGTATTTGAAAACAAAATGGGATGTAATTCCCCTGCCATTACATCCAGGGAACTGGCAAATGATGACAGCCTCAATTGGAAAAAGTGACTTTATACCCTGCTGTAGCCATTCACATCATCAAACCTGTGGGAGCTGAGCAGAGAAGAATTTGCCCTCTTCTTTCCAGAGAGATCCATTTGCCATTTTTCAGTCAGCTCAAGTTTCCATTTCCCCTGGCATTTTCCTCTTCAGGTTTAAACCAAGACCTCAATCATCTGAGTTTAGTGTGGAGCCAGAATTTCTGGGGCTGAGTTTCCTTTGCATGTTCTGGGCACATGGATTGTCCAGAACAAACTTTTCCATGGGAAACTTTTCCATCTTGGCCACTGCATCAGGCACAGCCCAGCAGGGAAACACCCAGGGACGCCCTTCACTGAGACACCACGAGCTGCCAGGTGAAAGAAATGCAACTCCAAAACTGGCAGGGTTTCACAGAAATTTAATTTAATTATATCTGCTGCTTCAGCAGAGCAAAATCCTTCAGGTGGTGCAGCTGGGGTGAACTCTGAGGTCTGGGAATCAACCCAAATTTATCCAGGCTCCAATTAATTGCACTGATGAACAGAAAAAAAACATCATTTCCTTCCGTTTGTGATAGGAGGAGGCTCCCCTGTCAGATTAAGACAGCCAGCATCCCACATGTGTGGCACACCCACCACTTCCACCTTTGGAAAACCTTGGCACGTTTAAATTTTATTAAATTTTAGTGGGTTTAAAACACAAAAGAATATTTCAATCCAACTCACTCTCCTAGCACAGACAAGTCTGCACAGGATTTAAGTGTTCAGCTGCCGCCTGTTTTTTCCGAGATGCTGAAGATTTAACAAAACAAATTTCCACTCCCCAAATCCTCCCTGCTCTGTCTTCTGCTTGGAGTTGGGCACAAATGAAGGCAGAGCCACCGGGACATCACCTGATTGTAAAATCGGAGCCACAGGGGCTTGTTTCTCAGCCAGATAGCTGAGTCCTGTAGGGTGAGAGTGCCCCAGGCAAGCAGCCTTAGGGCTGGATATCTCAGACCTTCGGGGGCTGAGTGCCCCAGCCCGAAACTACTGCACAGGCACGGCCCCTTAGCAAGCTCAGGGATTGTCAGCTCTTAGTGACATCAGCTCTTCTATGGTTTCAGCTCTTAGCTTGCTCTAGGGGCTCTGGCTGGTCATGGATTTCAGGAAAGCAGATGAGGGAGATGGAAGGCAGGCAGGCATCGGCTGTTCCACGATGGTTTATTCTGAGGGGATCGCCAAGGGTCTGAATGCAGCTCTTCAAACAAATGGGCCAAACCAGCCCCTTTTATAGGGTTAGGGGGGCTTGGGAAATGACCAGTTGTAGGGGTTAGGGAAACTAACCTGTGGGGTCACAGAGAACTGACCAGTTGTAAGGGTTAGGGAAACTAACCTGTGGGGTCACAGAGAACTGACCAATTGTAAGGGTTAGGGAAACTAACCTGTGGGGTCACAGAGAACTGACCAGTTGTAAGGGTTAGGGAAACTAACCTGTGGGGTCACAGAGAACTGACCAGTTGTAAGGGTTAGGGAAACTAACCTATGGGGTCACTGAGAGATGAACAGGCCTGGAGGACCAGAGTGAGGACTCCTGGTTCAATTCCTCTGACTCAGCATATTCTTATCTCTAAGTATTCCTCCACGGGCCGTAGCTGGCCCTGTGCCTGCTACACCTGATGGCACTGGGATAGGAAACTGGTCAAGGCACAAAACAATAAAAGGGGGAAATCTGAGTTCAGAGGAGGGAACAGAGAGGCCGGGCCTGACAATGCCAGCGCTGCTCTCTGGCTCCATACAAAGGCTGTAACTCAATTTCAGAGCTCTGCTCCGGTGCCTCTCTGAGGGTGCCAGCAGAGAATCCCCCAGCTGAGTGCAAGGATTGGATCAATCAGCAGGGCCTGGTGCACGCGGAGAGGAAGGCAGATCCTGCACGGGGCACGGGGAGAGGAAGGCAGATCCTGCACCAGGGTCTGCGCCGTGCTCCCGTTTAATTAATTCTCATTTTAAGGTAGTGGGGTGTGAAATGCTCATTGAAAACTTTGGGTGCCTCCGTCTCGAAGTTGGAGAAGAATTTGTGTGCCCATCTGGATAATGGGAAAGGGATTTTATTTTCTAGCTCATTGATTTGTCATCGTTAAGGACCCAAATCCAGCGTGCTGGAGTCGGGAATGGGCTTTTCCCATTCCTCCAATTGCCCATTCCTGGCACTGGGAATGTTAAAACTGGCTGGGCTCATTCAGTGGGATCTCCTCCTTTCTCTGTCAGGGTTCTTTAGCTCATTCAGCTTTTGCCATCAAAGCTTTTTGGGGGTTGGTTTTGGGGTTTTTGGTTTTGGGGTTTTTTTTTGTGGGGGGTTTGTTTTGATTTGTTTTGTTTCTTGGGGTGGGGTGGGTTTTTTTTGTTGTTTTTTTTTGGTTGGTTGGTTTGTGTTTTTAAATAATCTTTTTTTTTTTAATAACCATTGGTTTTTTTAATAATTTTTTTTCACTATTCCTAAAAACCAAGCCCCAAACCCCATTTATTGGGAAGTAGCAAAGCCCCCCTGTACAAACACACCCCTCCTGCCAAGCAGAACCTCAGCAATCAGAAAGGAGCCTGGTGTTCATTCCAGAAACAACAACTGGAATTGTTGTTTAGCAACCTGGAATTCCTTCCCCACCCAGGCTACTTCTGAAATGGGAATTTTGACCAAATTTTCCCCATTTTTATCAGCTTTGCCTCCCCTGCCGGCCTGGAACTGCTATAAAGGAGGAGGGAGAGTGCCCTGGAGGATCAAACCTTCAAAAAAAACAGGAATAACATTAAAGCTGATTTTGGAAGTTGCTGATTTTTTGGGTTTTTTGTGTAGATGGAGAAACAATTAGGAAAAATATTGAAATTCTCATAGCAGCTTATTCCTAGATCTTATTTCCTCATTCATCCTCCCAAAGATGACCTTGATGAGAGGAACTCCTTGGAGTTACCTCAGCAGATCCCACACCAGCTGCAGCTGCACCAACATCACCTCGAATTGATTAAATTAAAGAATTAAACTGAATTAAAGAATCCCAGCTCCATCTTTGAAAATGGAAAAAAATCTGGGTATCATGGCAATGACCAGAGTATTTTAGAAAACAGGAGGGTTTTTTCAGCTTTGGGATCCAGGAGTGCCAGCTGGGGATGTTGTTTTGGTGTTGATTGATCCAGGAGAACACAGGGACCAGCAGAGGAGGGAAAACAACTGGGGTAAGTTACAGCTGACACCAGAATCGATGAATAATTCAACAATTACACAGAGCATTGCCACAAGGTGACACAAAGAGCATGGTCTGCCAGGGAACATCTGCCCAGGCTGGGACAGCCGGTGAAAGGATCTGTGTCCGTGCAGGAGTGCAAAAAGGCACCGTGGTCCATTTGCCAGGGCCTTGAACCCACCCTGCCAGGCTTCCTGGGGGCTGCTTCCTGACACACACACGGCTCAGTCAGAGTTATTCTGTGTAAATTTAAATGTTACACTGCTTTAGCAATGTCACAGAAATATGTAAATATATTTAGAAATATAGAAATATAGAAATATTTTATATTTATTTATAAATATAATTAATTTTATATTTATTTATAAATATAGAAATCAATTGAGAGGTGCTTATTGCAACACAGGGGTCAGTCAGAGTTTTTCTGTATAAATTTAAATGTTACAGTGCTTTAGCAATAGTCACAGAAATATGTAAATATATTTAGAAATATAGAAATATAGAAATATTTTATATTTATTTATAAATGTAGAAATCAATGGAGAGGTGCTTCTTGCAACACAGGGGTCAGTCAGAGTTATTCTGTGTAAATTTAAATGTTACACTGCTTTAGCAATTGTCAGAGAAAAATATATTTATAAATATAGAAAAATATATAAAGATAATATAAGTATTTATAAATATAGAAATCAGTTGAGAGGTGCTTATTGCAACACATTAGGTCAGTGAGAGTAAATTTTAAATAAATTTATATGTAACGATGCTTTAGCAACTGTCAGAGAAATACATAAATATATTTATAAATATAGAAATATATAAATATTTATATTTATTTATAAATATAGAAATCAATGGAGAGGTGCTTATTGCAACACATGGGTCAGTGAGAGTTATTCCATATAAATTTATATGTAACAATGCTTTAGCAATAGTCAGAGAAATATGTAATATATTTATAAATATAGAAATATATAAATATTTATATTTATTTATAAATATAGAAATCAGTTGAGAGGTGCTTATTGCAACACATGGGTCAGTGAGAGTTATTCCATATAAATTTATATGTTACAGTGCTTTAGCAATTGTCAGAGAAATACGTAAATATATTTATAAATATAGAAATATATAAATATGTGTATTTATAAATATAGAAATCAGTTGAGAGGTGCTTATTGCAACACATTGGTCAGAGAACAAATTTATATAAATATTAATGGGGATATGGAACAGTGCTTTAGCAATAGTCAGAAAAATATAGAAATATATTTATAAATAGAGAAATATATAAAGATAAATTTATAAATATAAGATATGTATTTATAAATATAGAAATCAAATGAGATTTGCTTATTGCAACACATCAGTCAATGAGAACTATTTTATAGAAATATATATGTGTATATATAATAACAGTGTTAATAATAGCGAAATATAGAAATAAATAATTTTATTTATAAATATAGAAATAAATGACTGCCTATCTAGAGAGAGGAGCTTATTCCAACACAGCAGTCAGTGAGAACTATTTTATATAATATATATATAGTGTATATATAATATGGTGTTAAAATAGAGAAATATAGAAATATATATATAAACTACACTATATATATATATATATATCTATATATATATATATATAGTGTTATATGTATATACACATACAAATACACCTAAATATAAATAAATGACTTCCTATCAAGTGAGAGCAGGTTATTACAACACATCATTCAGCAAGAACTATTTTATAGAAATATATGTGTATATATAATAATGGTGTTAACAATAGAGAAATATAGAAATATATATCTATATTTTATAAATAGATATATATAAATATATATATACAAATACACCTATATATATAAATAAATGACTGCCTATCAAGTGAGAGGTGCTTATTACAACACATCATTCAGCAAGAACTATTTTATAGAAATATATATGTTCATATATAATAATGGTGTTTATAATAGAAAAAAATAGAAATATATATGTATAAATACACTATATATATATATATTTTTTTTATATATATATATATACACACAAATACACCAATATATATAAAGAAATGACTGCCCGTCAAGTGAGAGGAGCTTATTACAACACACTGCACAGCAAGAACTATTTTATAGAAATATATCTGTGTGTATAAATAATGGTGTTAACAATAGAGAAATATAGAAATATATATAGTATAAAAAGACACTATATGATATTAAAATAAATATATATAGTTAAATAAATATATAGTAAAGAGTAGTAAATATATCAATATAATAATATTATAATAGTATATAAATATGTTTAAATAAATATATTTGTATATATTATTTATAGTTATATAATAAATAAATAAATAAATAAATAATAAATAAATATATATATATATAATATATATATACACAAATACACCTATATGTATAAAGAAATGACTGCCCGTCAAGTGAGAGGTGCCTATTGCAAACACTGCACAGCAAGAACTATTTTATAGAAATATATCTGTGTGTATATAATAATGGTGTTAAAAACAGAGAGATACAGAAATATATATATAAATACACAAATACACAAATATAGAAATAAATGATTGCCCATCAAGTGAGAGGAGCTTATTGCAACACATTGCACAGCAAGAACCTTTTTATAGAAATATATATATTTATATATAATAATGGTTTTAACAATAGAGAAATATAGAAATATAAATATATTAAATACATTATTTATATATATATATATATATACACAAATACACAAATATATATAAATAAATGACTGCCCATCAAGGGAGAGGTGCCTAGTGCAGCACATTGCACAGCAAGAACTATTTTATAGAAATATATCTGTGTGTATATAATAATGGTGTTAAAAACAGAGAATCAGAACTCAACATCCAAACACAGGAATACAGAAATATCAATAACCGGCTGTCTGGGGAGCGGGGCAAGGGGAGGATGCCCCGTGCTCAGCCCCCTGCAGCAGCTCTGCACACCCCTGCAGCAGCCCTGCACACCCCTGCAGCAGCCCTGCACACCCCTGCAGCAGCCCCCTGCAGCAGCTCTGCACACCCCTGCAGCAGCCCTGCACACCCCTGCAGCAGCTCTGCACACCCCTGCAGCTCTGCACACCCCTGCAGCTCTGCACACCCCTGCAGCAGCCCTGCACACCCCTGCAGCAGCTCTCCACACCCCTGCAGCTCTGCACACCCCTGCAGCAGCCCTGCACACCCCTGCAGCAGCTCTCCACACCCCTGCAGCTCTGCACACCCCTGCAGCTCTGCACACCCCTGCAGCAGCCCTGCACACCCCTGCAGCTCTGCACACCCCTGCTGCAGCTCTGCACACCCCTGCAGCTCTGCACACCCCTGCTGCAGCTCTGCACACCCCTGCAGCTCTGCACACCCCTGCTGCAGCTCTGCACACCCCTGCAGCTCTGCACACCCCTGCATTCAGCTCTGCACACCCCTGCAGCAGCCCTGCACACCCCTGCAGCAGCTCTCCACACCCCTGCAGCAGCCCCCTGCAGCAGCTCTGCACACCCCTGCAGCAGCCCTGCACACCCCCTGCAGCTCTGCACACCCCTGCAGCTCTGCACACCCCGGCCAGCTCTGCACACCCTGCAGCTCTGCACACCCCTGCTGCAGCTCTGCACACCCCTGCCAGCTCTGCACACCCCTGCATTCAGCTCTGCACCCCCCTGCAGCAGCTCTGCACACCCCTGCAGCAGCACAGGGCTGTTACCCCTGGCGGGCTGGGGAACCAC
>NC_066337.1:3668990-3695556 GCF_022539315.1 Serinus canaria
GCTGTAACTCAATTTCAGAGTTCTGCTCCAGTGCCTCTCTGGGGATCCTCTGAGCATAGAATCCCCCAGCTGAGTGCAAGGATTGGATCAATCAGCAGGGCCTGGTGCACGGGTGGAGGAAGGCAGCTCCTGCACCAGCGTCTGCGCCGTGCTCCTGTTTAATTAATTCTCATTTTAAGGTAGTGGGGTGTGAAATGCTCATTGAAAACTTTGGGTGCCTCCGTCTCGAAGTTGGAGAAGAATTTGTGTGTCCATCTGGATAATGGGAAAGGGATTTTATTTTCTAGCTCATTGATTTGTCATCGTTAAGGACCCAAATCCAGCGTGCTGGAGTCAGGAATGGGCTTTTCCCATTCCTCCAATTGCCCATTCCTGGCACTGGGAATGTTAAAACTGGCTGGGCTCATTCAGTGGGATCTCCTCCTTTCTCTGTCAGGGTTCTTTAGCTCATTCAGCTTTTGCAATAAAAGCTTTTTGGGATTGGTTTTGGGGGTTTTTGGGTTTGGGTTTTTTTGGTGGGGGATTGGGGGAATTTGTCTTGTTTCTTGAGGTGGGGTGGGTTTTTTTTGGGTTTTTTTGTTTTTTTTTTTTGGTTGGTTTGTGTTTTTAAATAATCTTTTTTTTAATAACCACTGTTTTTTTTAATTTTTTTTTCACTATTCCTAAAAACCAAGCCCCAAACCCCATTTATTCTGAAGTAGCAAAGCCCCCCTGTACAAACACACCCCTCCTGCCAAGCAGAACCTCAGCAATCAGAAAGGAGCCTGGTGTTCATTCCAGAAACAACAACTGGAATTGTTGTTTAGCAACCTGGAATTCCTTCCCCATCCAGGCTACTTCTGAAATGGGAATTTTGACCAAATTTTCCCCATTTTTATCAGCTTTAGCTCCCCTGCAGGCCTGGGACTGCGTTAAAGGAGGAGGGAGAGTGCCCTGGAGGATCAAACCTTCAAAAAAAACAGGAATAACATTAAAGCTGATTTTGGAAGTTGCTGATTTTTTGGGTTTTTTGTGCAGATGGAGAAACAATTAGGAAAATACTGAAATTATCATAGCAGCTTATTCCTAGATCTTATTTCCTCATTCATCCTCCCAAAGAAGACCTTGATGAGAGAAACTCCTTGAGTTACCTCAGCAGATCCCACACCAGCTGCAGCTGTACCAACATCACCTCGAATTGATTAAATTAAAGAATTAAACGGAATTAAAGAATCCCAGCTCCATCTTTGAGCCTTCAAAATCTGGATATCATGGCAACACCCAGAGTATTTTAGAAACAGGAGGGTTTTCCAGCTTTGGGATCCAGGAGTGCCAGCGGGGATGTTGTGGTGTTGATTGATCCAGGAGAACACAGGGACCGGCAGAGGAGGGAAAACAACTGGGGTAAGTTACAGCTGAGACCAGAATTGGTGAATAATTCAGCAATCACACACACCATTGCCACAAGGTGACACAAAGAGCATGGTCTGCCAGGGAACATCTGCCCAGAATGGGGACAGCCGGGTAAAAGGATCTGTGTCCACGCAGGAGTGCAAAAAGGCATCATGGTCCATTGCCAGGGCCTTGAACCCACACCTGCCAGGCTTCCTGGGGCTGATCATTGACACACAGGGGTCAGCGAGAGTTATTCTGGGTAAATTTATATGTTACAGTGCCTTAGCAACTGTCAGAGAAATATATATTTATAAATATAGAAATATAGAAATATTTTATATTTATTTATAAATATAGAAATCAATTGAGAGGTGATTATTGCAACACAGGAGTCAGCGAGAGTTATTCTGGGTAAATTTATATGTTACAGTGCCTTAGCAACTGTCAGAGAAATATATTTATAAATATAGAAAAACATATAAAGATAAATATAAGTATTTATAAATATAGAAATCAGTTGAGAGGTGCTTCTTGCAACACAGGGGTCAGTGAGAGTTATTTCATATAAATTTATATGTCACAATGATTTAGCAATTGTCAGAGAAATATGTAAATATATTTATAATATAGAACTATAGAAATATTTTATATTTATTTATAAATATAGAAATCAATTGAGAGGTGCTTATTGCAACACAGGGGTCAGTGAGAGTTATTCTGTATAAATTTATAGGTAACAATGCTTTAGCAATTGTCAGAGAAATATATAAGTATATTTAGAAATATAGAAATATATAAATATTTCATATTTATTTATAAATATAGAAATAAATTGAGAGGTGCTTATTGCAACACAGGGGTCAGTCAGAGTTATTCTGTATAAATTTATATGTTACAGTGTTTTAGCAATTGTCAGAGAAATGTAAATATATTTATAAATATAGAAATATAGAAATATTTATAGATTTATTTATAAATATAGAAATCAGTTGAGAGGTGCTTATTGAAACACAGGGGTCAGTGAGAATGAATTTTATATAAATTTATATGTAACAATGCTTTAGCAACTGTCAGAGAAATACATAAATATATTTATAAATATAGAAATATAGAAATACTTTATATTTATTTCTAAATATAGAAATCAATTGAGAGGTGCTTCTTGACACAGGGGTCAGCGAGAGTTATCTATATATTTATATGTTACAGTGCTTTAGCAATTGTCAGAGAAATATGTAAATATATTTATAGATATAGAAAAATATCTAAAGATAAATATACAAATATATGTATTTATAAATATAGAAATAATTGAGAGGTGCTTATTGCAACACAGGGATCAGTGAGGGTTATTCTGTGTAAATTTATATGTTACAGTGCTTTAGCAATTGTCAGAGAAATATGTAAATATATTTAGAAATATAGAAATATAGAAATGTTTCTATATTTATTTATAAATATAGAAATAATTGAGAGGTGCTTATTGCAACACATCAGTCAATGAGAACTATTTTATAGAAATATATATGTGTATATATAATAACAGTGTTAATAATAGCAAAATATAGAAATAAATAATTTTATTTATAAATATAGAAATAAATTATTGCCTATCTAGAGAGAGGAGCTTATTCCAACACAGCAGTCAGTGAGAACTATTTTATACAAATATATTTATGTGTATATATAATAATGGTGTTAACAATAGAGAAATATAGAAATATATATATAACTACTATATATATATATATATATATATATATATATATATGTGTGTGTATATGTATATATACACAAATACACATAAATATATAAATAAATTACTTCCTATCAAGTGAGAGCAGGTTATTACAACACATCATTCAGCAAGAACTATTTTATAGAAATATTTATGTTCATATATAATAATGGTGTTAATAATAGAAAAAAATAGAAATATATATGTATAAATACACTATTTATATATACATACAAATACACAAATATATATAAATAAATGACTGCCCATCAAGTGAGAGGAGCTTATTGCAACACACTGCAGAGCAAGAACTATGTTATAGAAATATATCTGTGTGTGTATAATAATGGTTTTAACAATAGAGAAATATAGAAATAAATATATGTATAATACCACAATATATGTATACATACAAATGCATACATATATATATCAAGTGAGAGGAGCTTATTGCAACACACTGCACAGCAAGAACTATTTTATAGAAATGTATATGTGTGTGTATATAATAATGGTGTTAACAATAGAGAAATATAGACATATATATATATATAAAATACACTATTTATATATATATATATATATACATACAAATACACCTATATATATAAATAAATGACTGCCCATCAAGGGAGAGGTGCTTATTGCAGCACATTGCACAGCAAGAACTATTTTATAGAAATGTATATGTGTGTGTATATAATAATGGTGTTAACAATAGAGAAATATAGAAATATATATATATATATAAAATACACTATATATATATATATATATATATATATATATATATATATATATAAATACACAAATATATATAAATAATGACTGCCCATCAAGTGATAGGTGCTTATTGCAACACACTGCAGAGCAAGAACTATTTTATAGAAATATATCTGTGTGTGTATAATAGTGGTGTTAACAACAGAGAGAATCAGAACTAAACACCCAAACACAGGAATATAGAAATATCAATAACCGGCTGCCTGTGGATGGGCAGGGGGAGGATGCCCCGTGCTCAGCCCCCTGCAGGCACAGAGCTCTGCACCCCCCTACAGCAGCTCTGCACCCCCTGCAGCTCTGCACACCCCTGCAGCAGCTCTGCACCCCCCTGCAGCAGCTCTGCACACCCCTGCAGCTCTGCACACCCCTGCAGCAGCTCTGCACCCCCCTGCAGCAGCTCTGCACACCCCTGCAGCTCTGCACACCCCTGCAGCAGCTCTGCACACCCCTGCATCTCTGCACACCCCTGCAGCAGCTCTGCACCCCCCTGCAGCTCTGCACCCCCCTGCAGCAGCTCTGCACCCCCCTGCAGCAGCTCTGCACACCCCTGCAGCTCTGCACACCCCTGCAGCAGCTCTGCACACCCCTGCAGCTCTGCACACCCCTGCAGCAGCTCTGCACCCCCTGCAGCTCTGCACCCCCCTGCAGCAGCTCTGCACCCCCTGCAGCAGCTCTGCACACCCCTGCAGCAGCTCTGCACCCCCCTGCAGGCACAGAGCTCTGCACACCCCTGCAGCAGCTCTGCACACCCCTGCACTCTGCACCCCCCTGCACAGCCTGCACCCCTGCAGCAGCTCTGCACCCCCTGCGCTCTGCACCCCCTGCAGCTCTGCACACCCCTGCAGCTCTGCACCCCCTGCCGCTCTGCACCCCCCTGCGAGCTCTGCACACCCTGCAGCAGCTCTGCACCCCCTGCAGCTCTGCACCCCCCTGCAGCAGCTCTGCACCCCCCTGCAGCAGCTCTGCACACCCCTGCAGCAGCTCTGCACCCCCCATGCAGCTCTGCACACCCCTGCAGCAGCTCTGCACCCCCTGCAGCATGCTCTGCACCCCCCTGCCAGCTCTGCACACCCCTGCAGCAGCTCTGCACACCACCCTGCAGCTCTGCACACCCCTGCAGCAGCTCTGCACACCCCTGCGCAGCTCTGCACCCCCCCCTGGCAGCTCTGCACACCCTGCAGCAACCCCTGCAGCAGCTCTGCACACCCCTGCAGCAGCTCTGCACACCCCTGCAGCAGCTCTGCACACCCCTGCAGCTCTGCACACCCCTGCAGCAGCTCTGCACACCCCTGCAGCAGCTCTGCACCCCCCCTGCAACTCTGCACACCCCTGCAGCTCTGCACATCCCTGCAGCAGCTCTGCACACCCCTGCAGGCACAGAGCTCTGCACACCCTGCAGCAGTCTGCACACCCTGCAGCTCTGCACACCCCTGCAGCACCCTGCCACCCCTGCAGCAGCTCTGCACACCCCCCTGCAACTCTGCACACCCCTGCAGCTCTGCACATCCCTGCAGCAGCTCTGCACACCCCTGCAGCACAGAGCTCTGCACACCCTGCAGCAGCTCTGCACACCCCTGCAGCTCTGCACATCCCTGCAGCAGCTCTGCACACCCCTGCAGCACAGAGCTCTGCACACCCCTGCAGCAGCTCTGCACACCCCTGCAGCTCTGCCATCCCTGCAGCAGCTCTGCACACCCTGCAGCTCTGCACCCCCCTGCAGCAGCTCTGCACCCCCCTGCCACTCTGCACATCCCTGCAGCAGCTCTGCACACCCCTGCAGCTCTGCACACCCCTGCAGCAGCTCTGCACACCCCTGCTGCAGCTCTGCACACCCCTGCAGCTCTGCACACCCCTGCAGCTCTGCACACCCCTGCAGCAGCCCTGCACACCCCTGCAGCAGCAGCACAGGGCTGAGTTACCCCGGGCGGGGCTGGGGAACCACCAGGAGCACCCCCTGATTTATTTATTTATTCAGCAATAAATAAATAAGTGGATTGCTGTTCTGCTCCTCCAGGACAGCAATCCACTCACCCTCTGCCCTCCCCAGCCTTAAAGTGCTTCGTTTTTTTCCTTTATTTTCTTTTCCTTCTCTTTGTTTTCCCTCGCTGAACTCCTTTTACCCAATCAGCAGCTCTGGATTGAAGTTTTTTCAGGGTTGCAATCTCAGGATAAAGAGCATAAAGATCTGCAGTCAAAACCTCCATTTTCACTAAAATGCCACTCTCACCTGCTCTAATCTTTCTCCTGCTACAAGATATTGAGTTTCCCCTTCCTTTTATACGAGAGGATTTGGAGAAAATAATTATTCTGCTGGGCCACTGGGCATCTTTCCCCTGAAAAATTAATCTGAGGTAAAAAGAGCTGAGACTAAAAAGACTAAAAAGATTTCTTGTTAGTCTAAAGTAGAAATCTCTTGCACTAAGGATGCTTCCCTCAGGTGTGGCTTGGAAACTTCCACTTCAGCAGCACTCCAAAATCAGCTGGCAGTCCTTGCACAGAGCTAAAATTGAATTAAACTCCTTCCTGGAATAAATAATTAAATTCCTTCCCGGGGCCATGGGCAGGGCTGCTGGGAGAGAATTCCCTGCAGGTCGAGGGCAGCAGAGATTTCACTCTCAGTGAGGAGGATTTGCCTTTCTGGGAGTCAGCACGGGGTGGGAATTCCCTGGCCACAGCAATGGGTGTGTCCTGCTCTTCCAAAATGCTCCAAAAACACCCTGGGGCTCCCATGCTCCTGCTCCCCTTTGGCAACTGGACATTCACATTCTCTGGAAAATCCCTTGGCCCAGGATTTTCCTCCTGGGAAGCTGAGAAGCCTCAGAGAAAAGGAAAACAATTCTGATCTCATTTGCTTCTCCTGTGCTGGGCTCAGGAGAAGCAAATGAGGAATGTGGAATGGGGTTGGAGATTGTTCACCCACAGGGGATTGTTCCATTGCATTCTCTGGGAGTTGTTTTCACTCTTTGACCAATTACAGCCAAACTGTGTCAGACTCTGGAGAGAGTCACGAGTTTTCATTATTATTTTTTAGCCTCCTGTCTGTATCCTTTCTGTATTCTTTAGTGTAGTTTAGTATAGCATTCTTTAATATAATATTGTATCATAAAATTATAAATTGTCCTTCTGAGAAGATGGAGCCAGATTCATCATTCCTCCCTTCATCTGGGGGCAACACAAACACAATATCAAACCTGCTAAAAAATGACTTTATCCATCACAAAATCCTGATTTCCAGCCTGGTTTTAGTGAGTTCAGGTGTTTGTGTGCTTGAAAACCTGCAGGAGCTGCTGCAGGGCCTGGCCCAGCCCCACGAGCAGAGGAGCTGCTGCACACCCATGCATGGCTGGAATGGGTTTGGAGATTGTCCACCCCCAGGTGATTGATCCATTGGTTTCATGGGAATTGTTTTCACTCTTTGGCCAATCAGGGCCAGGCTGTGTCAGGGCTCTGGAAATATTCACAAGTTTCCGTTATTATCTTTTCAGCATTGAGTAAATATCCTTTCTGCATTCTTTAGTGTAGTATTCTTTAATGTAATATAGATTATGAAATAATAAATTGACTTTCTGAGAAATGGAGTCAGAGTCATCATTCCTGCCTTCACCAGGGCATTCCCTGCAAGTGCAATAGGCAGCAGATTCCAGGAGAAGGGCAGGAGGAATTCGGCAGGGGATGCCAGTTCTGCAGGCTGAGAGTGGCCACGAGGGCACTGCCAGCCTCGCCACCAAGAGGTGAGGCTGGAACCCTTCTCAACTCTTCCTCTTTCCCAAGTCAATTTTAAAAAAATCAATAAAGTTTTGGTTAAAATTTTCTCTCTGGGTAGAAGTAGCTCGTCTCTGTCCTGGGGAAGGCTGACTCACAGATTTTACAGATTCTGCCCTGTTTTTTCCTCTCATCTCCCCCAGGCAGCAGAACAGAATCTCCCCTCTCCATCAGAGCCCCCCTGGGTTGATGAGGGAACTCGGAGCAGCCAGCAGCATTTTCCTATTTTTTTAGCAGCAGGCGTTTTTAGAAGTGCATTTAGGACAAGCCCAGCTTGTTCCTGCTGCCCTGCTGAGCCCTTCTCACGCTCCCCTCTGCTCCCAGGAGCACGGGCAGGACACCCTCACCTGCCCTTCAGCCACCACCAGCCTGCAGGAATTGCCTTTTTTGATTTGATTTCCTCCAGCAGGAGCCCCGTGGTAGCTCAGATTGGCTTCCTGGAGAGGAGAGAACACCAGTCTATAAACACCAGGCTGGTGGAAATCAAATTTTCTCTTACGGTTCTTAAAACAGAGATTTTTTATGTTTTTTTTTTTTACTCCCGTAGCATTAGCTCCTGTTCAGGTTTATCTTCCCAGCTGGGCTCACAGCACTGAGATGTGATTGCTGAACACCTCCCAGTGAGCAGAGATCAGAATTCAGACATTCCCAGGCCTCCAAACCAATCTGTGCAAAGACAGGGACAAGATGCTCTCCCATTTACAACGGAGCTATTAAATGCTGCTCCTTGCTGTCTGCAGCTCCCCAGCCCCAGGCACACATTCTGCACTGCCAGGGCTACAAGGGAGAACACGAGCTCAAAAATGAGGCTGAAATGTCCTTATTTATTTTTACTCCCCAACTATACTCAAGATTTCACAGGGACCTGCTGGTTGTTCTGATATTCATCTGTAACTTCTGAAAATAATCATGTTTGCAAAGCACCCTGGAAAATGCTAGGATTAAAAAAAATCCAAAAAAACCAAACAGTTTTTTTATGTATCATAAAATACATTAAAAAATCATAACCAGGTGGAACCCAGCTCATGATCCATCACCTGGAAAGATCCCTCAAGAATCTCAGACCCTACACCCACCCCTAAAAAATAAAATAAAATTTTGGTGTAAATGTTCACCTATGGATGTCAGCTTGCAATTAAATCACTGAGCTCAAACTTGCAAGAAATTCTGTTCCCAGCTCTGCTCATGACCTCAGGCAAGATATTTAATTTTCCTGTGCCTTAAACGAAGGAGTAACAGCTGCTTTTAACAGAGGGGATTGAGAGGGGGAACAAAAGCCAAACTAAATCAGATCCTACTTAGGCTGGGCTCAAATGTGCTGTTGGAAATGACAGTGGCACAACTGGATCTGTCCCCAAATGCCTGAGGGGGAAATGCCACACATTTAAATCAGGAAATGCTCTCCAGAGCACTTGAACAGCACAGAAGTTCCTGCTTGCAGGAAACCACTTCAATTTTAATTTTTTGGGGTGTGTAGATAGTGAATAAAGAAATATGGGAGGGGGGAAAACCCAAAGAATGAGAGAAGGACAATCCTCCTGATAAACTTCCCAACTTTAACTATAAAACCAGGAAATCCTCATGAGCATCACCCCAAATCCCAGGTGCTGCAGTCTTTGAGGCTGTGCCCTGAGCCCTGTGGAATAATAAATCAGCCTCCACTCCAGGGGAGAGGCAGAGCTTTGTGGTGATTGCTCCTCTCGCCATCAAACCCCTCTGAAACCTCCAAAATCAGCCTGGGCTGCAGAGCTCCTGAACCCGGGCTCCAAACCTCACCGGGGCCGTGCTCCCAGCCCAGGACTGCGCAGGAAAGCGGGAGAGGCTGCGGGGGAGCAGCGCCAGGCAGGGAAACTCCAGGAATTAATGGGAGGCTGGATCAAAAAACAAACAGTCCCGGGAATTAAGGGGAGAGGCTGGATCAAAAAACAAACAGTCCCGGGAGGCGGCTGGGGCTGGGCAGGGAGGATTTGAGGCACGGAGGATTTTGGGAACAGAGGATTTTGGGAAGGAGGATTTTGAGAAGGGATGATTTTGGGCAGGGATGATTTTGGGCAGGGATGATTTTGGGCACAGAGAATTTTGGGCACAGAGGATTTTGGGTACAGAGGATTTTGGGAAGGAATGATTTTGGTTACAGATAATTCTGGGTACAGATGATTTTGGATAGAGATGATTCTGGTTACAGATTATTTTGGGTTCAGAGGATTCTGTATACAGATGATTTTGGGTACAGATGATTTTGGGCAAAGATAATTTTGGGTACAGATGATTCTGTGATTCCTTTAACACCACAAACATGGTTTTACCTCAAAGCAGTTTTGAAAAAACAAAGTTCCTCACCCAGCCATCCCCTAGGAAGTGATTGTGGGTTGGGTAGGGATGGGTTTGGGTAGGGATGGGTTTGGGTAGGGATGGGTTTGGGTAGGGATGAGTTTTGGGTAGGGATGGGTTTGGGTAGGGATGGGTTTTGGGTAGGGATGGGTTTGGGTAGGGATGGGTTTGGGTAGGGATGGGTTTGGGTAGGGATGGGTTTGGGTAGGGATGGGTTTTGGGTCGGATGATTTTGGGTAGGCATGGTTTTGGGTACCACTGGTTTTGGGTAGGGATGGGTTTTGGGTAGAGATGGGTTTGGGTCGGGATGGGTTTGGGTCGGGTGGGTTTTGGTAGGCTGGGTTTGGGTCGGGCTGGGGTTTGGGTCTCGATGGGTTTGGGTCGGGCTGGGTTTGGGTCGGGATGGATTTGGGTACAGATGGGTTTTGGGTACAGATGGGTTTGGGTAGGGATGGTTTTGGATGCAGGTAATTTTGGGTACAGACGATTGAGGTAGGGATGATTTTGTGATTCCTTTAACACCACAAACGTGGTTTTACCCTAAAGCCTGGTATTAAATGCCAGAGATGCAAAAT
This sequence comes from Serinus canaria, assembly GCF_022539315.1. Lineage (NCBI taxonomy): Eukaryota > Metazoa > Chordata > Aves > Passeriformes > Fringillidae > Serinus > Serinus canaria. The sequence goes on from NC_066337.1 coordinate 3,679,554, forward strand.
CCACGGACTCAAACAGAGTTTGAAAAGTGCAATTGGGATAATAATTCCCAATCCACAGTGAGAAACCTCTGATTTCTTGCCCTGTATTGTCCCTGGGAGTGGGCAGGACATTCCCTATTCCTTCCAGTACAATTCCCATCCAGATGCTGGGAAGAAAATCTGTTGTATTTCCAGAGATGCTTTTAAAAGGTGCCTGGGAAAACCTGGCTTGTGTGAAGGAGCAGGGTAAGGGGTGGATAATACACAAACCCATTTGCTAAACACCACTTGAAAAATCACAGGCAGCATAATTGACTTTTACAGCTGGGATAATGTAGGTCACTGCATTAGTGCAACAAGAGAAGGAATGTGTGTTGGAGTGAAAGACAGAAGGGAAGTAATTACAAAATATAGATTAAATACCCATCAGATAACAGGCATAATAATAAGAACAACCAGGGTGAAGATAGAGGAGAAACAATTTGTGAAATGGATTGTAGCAGGGTTTTAAGGAGCTGCTGGGCTCACAAAAATGTTTTTCTTCTTTCTCCTTCACTGCAATCTCCACAGAGTGAAGTGTTTGTCCCCTTTTGGAGCTGATATCCTGCTCCTCTGCTCTCAGCTCAGCCCACAGGGCTCTTCAGACACATCCTGATTATTTTAGCACACAGTTCTTAACCCTTGCAGGAACAGGAGGCTGTGAAGGCCCCAGGTGGGAGGGAGCACAGTTCAGTCCTGCTCGGCTCTGAACGCTGGCAGGGGCTCACTCAAAGCTCGGCCTGCTCGGAGCTTCTGCACTTCAGCCCTAAGAACTTTAGGGGAAACAGCCAAAAGTCTTGCTCTCCCCCTAAACAAATGAACATCCACAAGGCACCCAAAATGAAGTAAAAAATTTGGAATGTGGGACTACACAAAGTTTTTTTTATTATATTATTATTTAGATATTATTTATTTTTATTTGTATATATATATATATGATTATATATAACTATATATCATCATATATTATTATAGATATTATTTATAACTATATATAATTATATATAATTATATCTTTTATTTTATATATCATCATATAGTTCAAATATATATTATATTTTTATACATTTACATATTGTTTCATATTTAAGAAGATGGAGGACAAGAAGAAGAAGAAGAAGGACAGGACTCGCTCAGATTTTTCCATCTTGCCTCCTGAACCCCCATTATAAACCCCCAAAATTCTACTTTTTCACCCTGTGACAAATTCACTGTCATTCTACTCAAACTCCTGTGGTTTGTAACTCCTCACACAAAGTTGGGAATTGTTTCCATGGCTAAAATCCAAGGCACAGGTGTGTTTGACCCTGTGCCAAGGTCTCTGAGCCCCTGCCAGGGTCTGGAGTCCTCCAGGGCAGCCTGCTCTCCAGGAGAAAAATGCTTTTGCCCATCCCAGCTCCTGCAGATTCACCTCTGATGTGCAGCTGACACTCACTGTCCTTGTCACTGCAATAAGGGCAGAATGGAAAGGTGGAGAGGGACCCAAAATTTAGGGAGAAGTGCAACATTTTCCTACTGAAGAGGAACAAAATCCATCAGCTCAGCATCCCTGGCCTGGCCCTGAATGTAACTTGAGGGAATGAAAGGAATCTGCACCACAGGCAGGTGTGAACCTGGGAAAGGGGGGATGCAGAATGAGCTCAACGTGCACAGGGACCTGCAGGGGCTCAGCACATGGTGGCACATCACCACACAGAAAGCTGCCAGCAGCTCCTCTTTGTCCCAGACGTGTGGAAAAGGGCAAAAGGAGCACTAAAAAGGGCTCAGAGAAGAAACCTTAGATACTTTTGGAAAAAAAAAATTCCCATTTTCCCACCTTCCCTATTCATTGCTGCACTGCATGAGGCACAGAACGCCCTTGGCCCACCAGAATTGAGGATTTTTATTGGTTTTCTCCACTAAGAAAGGAAGATTTGCACCCCAGGGGCTGCTGTCCCTCTGCCAAGGCTTTGCTGCCTCGTGCTGCTGGTGGCTGCCCTGGCTCATCCCTGCCCTCTGCTCATCCATCGGTGGCTCCTCTGAATGCCAGTGAGTCCTGAAAGGAGCCAGGTGAAAGCAATGGCAATCTGCTCACAGCTTGATAATTACACATTCTTCAAAATAAATTAAAGGCCGAGCTAAGGGCAGCACGCTGCTTCCAGGAGTCCTGCTTCCAGCTGGGAATTCATTGGGAAGGGCATTGACTGGAGGGGCTGCTGGATTCCAGCTGGGAATTCATTGGGAAGGGCATTGATGGGAGGGGCTGCTGGATTCCAGCTGGGAATTCATTGGGAAGGGCATTGACTGGAGGGCTGCTGGATTCCAACTGGGAATTCCTTGGAAGGGCATTGACTGGAGGGGCTGCTGGATTCCAACTGGGAATTCCTTGGAAGGGCATTGACTGGAGGGGCTGCTGGTTTCCAACTGGGAATTCATTGGAAGGGCATTGACTGGAGGGGCTGCTGGATTCCAACTGGGAATTCCTTGGAAGGGCATTGACTGGAGGGGCTGCTGGATTCCAACTGGGAATTCCTTGGAAGGGCATTGACTGGAGGGGCTGCTGGATTCCAACTGGGAATTCCTTGGAAGGGCATTGACTGGAGGGGCTGCTGGATTCCAACTGGGAATTCCTTGGAAGGGCATTGACTGGAGGGGCTGCTGGATTCCAACTGGGAATTCACTGGGAAGGGCATTGATGGCAGGGGCTGCTGGATTCCAGCTGGGAATTCATTGGGAAGGGCATTAACTGGAGGGGCTGCTGGATTCCAACTGGGAATTCACTGGGAAGGGCATTAACTGGAGGGGCTGCTGGATTCCAGCTGGGAATTCACTGGGAAGGGCATTGATGGGAGGGGCTGCTGGATTCCAGCTGGGAATTCACTGGGAAGGGCACTGATTGGAGGGGCTGCTGGATTCCAGCTGGGAATTCACTGGGAAGGGCATTGATTGGAGGGGCTGCTGGATTCCAGCTGGGAATTCATTGGGAAGGACATTGACGGGAGGGGCTGCTGGATTCCAGCTGGGAATTCACTGGGAAGGGCATTGATTGGAGGGGCTGCTGGATTCCAGCTGGGAATTCATTCCCCCTTTGTTCCACAGCAGCTCCCAGAGCTCTCAGCAGCCAGGATCCCCCAGCTCTGCTCAGACTGGGAGGGAAAAGGAGCAGAAATAACCTCCATTCATCCCAAACCATCCTTGGAGAGAGCTGGTTCCCAGAGTTTGGGAGGCAGAGGGACCACAGGCTTTGATGGATCTTCATTTTCTGGGTTACCCAAGGCAGCAAAGCTCTGGGATCAATTAAAGGAGCAGCTCTAAAAGAGAGACATTCCAAAAGAGCCCAGAGACCCAAAGCAGAGGTGAACAGGCACCATCAGCACAAATTCCCTGTGTTCTTTCCCCCTTCATGGGCAAATTCCTCAAACAAGCAGAGGAGGGATTCCAGAATGACAAGCTCTGGAATATTGCTGTGCAAAAGGATCTCAGCTCCATCCAAACACTTTGGCAACTTCCCACTCAACCTGAGGGGTGGCAGTGAGGGAATTGCAGAGATCCCTGGCTTAGAAGACACCACAAGGACCCCAATTTACAGGAAAATCCTTTTTCCTGCAGGTGCCAAGTGTCAGCAAGGTCAGGGAAGTTTTCCAAGCTCCCCCAGCAGTAGCTGGCACGAGGGGGTTGTTTTCTCATGCAATAAATTTGGGTTGTTGGTTTCTTCTCTTGGTTCTTTGTGACAGTGTTCACAGGGCTCCCAGGGTGAGGGAAGGGAGGAGGATCTGACTCCATGTTCAGCAGGCTGATTTATTATTTTATGATCTATATGACATTAAAGCTACACTAAAAGAGCAGAAGGAAGGATTCCAGCAGAAGGCTGGCTGAGAATAGCAAAGGAATGAATGACAAAGGTTTGTCTGTGCCCCAGCCAGTCTGGACAGCTGGGCTGGGATTGGCCATTGATCAGAAACAACCCCAGAGACCAATCCCAGCCCCACCTGCTGCACCCACAGCAGCAGAGAAGAATTGTTTGCAGTTTGTTCCTGAGCCCTCTCAGCTCCTCAGGAGGAACAAATCCCAAGGAAAGGATTTTTCATGGAACAAGTTGGTGACAGATCTTCCCTTTGCACAGCCCTGCTTTGCCTCAGCAGCTCGCACGTGCTGCAAAGGGCAGCCCTGCACAATGAATTGAGTTTGTGTAATGAAATATTTCAGGAGATGAGATTAGCTGTAATTTGTTGTTCTCACAAAGCCTCCCCCAATCCTCACGAAATTGCACCCAGCACAGCAGGAGTTTATCTAAGCCAGGGCCTTCCAGATAAATTCTGGCTTGCTCAGGCAATTATTGCAAATAAGTTAAAGATGGAATCCACAAGAGAATTACACCTCCTTGGATCCTCTCCATAACAGTTGTTTCACTACACAAAAAAAGAAGGTGGCAAGGAGGTAATTGCTGCTTTCTTCTTAAAAGCCAGGCACTGGAGAGCTCAGGAAAAATCCCCAAGGAAATGCACCCATTTAAACAGTTTGTTTAAACAGATCCATCTCCAGCAACCCCCACTGCTGCCAAAGCAGGAGCAGGGGCTGAGAGGGAGCTGGTACTGAGACATCTGAACCCAAAGATTAAACCCTGATCTGGTTCTTGGACTTACCCAAATTTGCTTGTATGGAACTTTGTCACTGCCATGTTCCATGAAAAATCCTTTCCTTGGGATTTGTTCCTCCTGAGGAGCTGAGAGGGCTCAGGAACAAACTGCAAACAATTCTTCTCTGCTGCTGTGGGTGCAGCAGGTGGGGCTGGGATTGGTCTCTGGGGTTGTTTCTGATCAATGGCCAATCCCAGCCCAGCTGTCCAGACTGGCTGGGGCACAGACAAACCTTTGTCATTCATTCCTTTGCTATTCTCAGCCAGCCTTCTGCAGGAATCCTTCCTTCTGCTCTTTTAGTGTAGCTTTAATGTCGTATCTAGCATAAAATAATAAATAATAAATAAAGTTTTAATATCATATATATCATAAAATAATAAATCAGCCTTCTGATACATGGAGTCACCTTTCTCCTCTCTTCCCTCTGAACCCTGGGACCCCTGAGAACACTGGCACAGAACCTGCTTTGCCCCCTGAGGAAGGGATGGCTCTGAGCAGTTTCCATGGAGCCTGTGTGTGACTGCACCTGAGGATTTTGATTTATCCCCTTTAGATCTATCTTTAGATCCCATCTTTCCACACATCATCACAGTGTCTGAGCATTTGCAAAAAAAATATATAAAAATCACAGTGATAGCAGGCACCCTTGCCTTCATTCTCTGCCAGGAAAAATGGATTGTGCACTGTTCCAGCTGAAATTGCTTCTCTTGGCTAAGCTGGGAGACATTTGTGTGAATTATTCCTGAGCCCAGGAACCAGAGCTCATTCCTGACACTCTGTGATCCATGTTCAGGGACAAGGGGCCTGCAGTGGCAAGAGAGGAGCAGCTGCAGCCCATTGTCATTGCTGGGCCAAGACATCTTCATCTGAAACTTCAAACAAAGCAAACCCAGCCACCAGCCAGAAGGAAAACCCACAATCTGAAGCACCACCTGCATTAACTCTTCCTAGAATATATTAATATAAAGTTTAAAATAAAACAAACCCAGCCATCAGCCAGAAGGAAAAGCCACATCCTCAAGAATCATCTGGATTAACCCTTCCTAGAAGATCTTTGTATAAAACTTCAAATAAGCAAGCCCAGCCACCAGAAGGAAAAGCCACATCTCAAGTGTCACCTGGATTAACCCTTTGTAGAAGATCTTCATCCAAAACTTCAAACAAGCCCCAGCCACCAGCCAGATGGAAAAGCCACATTCTGAAGAACCACCTGCATTAACTCTTCCTAGAATAAGTTCATATAAAGTTTAAAATAAAACAAACCCAGCCATCAGCCAGAAGGAAAAGCCACATCCTCAAGTATCACCTGGTTTAAACCTTCCTAGAACATCTTCAAATAAAAGTCAAAATAAAACAAACTCAGACATCAACCAGAAGGAAAACCCACAATCTGAAGCACCACCTGCATTAACTCTTCCTAGAATATATGCATTTAAGTTTAAAATCAAACAAACCCAGGCATCAGCCAAAAGGAAAAGCCACATCTCAAGCATCACCTGGATTAACCCTTCCCAGAAGATCTTCATCTGAAATTTCAAACAAAGCAAGCCCAGCCACCAGCCAGAAGGAAAAGCCACAATCTGAAACACCACCTGCATTAACTCTTCCTAGAATATATTAATATAAAGTTTAAAATAAAGCAAAACCCAGGCATCAGCCAGAAAAACCACATCCTCAAGCATCACCTGGATTAAACCTTCCTAGAAGATCTTTGTATAAAACTTCAAATAAAGCAAGCCCAGTTATCAGCCAGAAGGAAAAGCCACATTCTGAAGCACCACCTGCATTAACTCTTCCTAGAATATATTAATATAAAGTTTAAAATCAAACAAACCCAGGCATCAGCCAAAAGGAAAAGCCACTTCTCAAGCATCACCTGGATTAACCCTTCCTAAAGCATCTTCATATAAAATTCAAAATAAAACTAACTCAGTCATCAGCCAGAAGGAAAAGCCACATTCTGAAGCACCACCTGAATTAACTCTTCCTAGAAATGTTCATGTAAAGTTTTAAAATCAAACAAACCCAGGCATCAGCCAGAAAATCCACATCTCAAGCATCACCTGGATTAACCCTTCCTAAAGCATCTTCATATAAAATTCAAAATAAAACTAACTCAGTCATCAGCCAGAAGGAAAAGCCACATTCTGAAGCACCACCTGCATTAACTCTTCCTAGAATATATTAATATAAAGTTTAAAATAAAACAAACCCAGGCACCAGCCAGAAGGAAAAGCCACTTCTCAAGCATCACCTGGATTAACCCTTCCTAGAATATCTTTGTATAAAATTTCAAAATAAAACAAGCCATCAGCCAAAAGGAAAAGCCACATCTCAAGTATCACCTGATATCAACCCTTCCCAGAACATCTTCATCTCAAATTTCAGATAAAACAAGCCCAGTTCTCAGCCAAAAGCAGAAGCCACAGCCTGAAGCACTTCCTTCCTAAAACATCTTCATAGAAAATTCAAAATAAAACAAGCCCAGTCATCAGGAAAAGAAAAGCAGAATCCACATCCTGAAGCACCACCTGGATTAACCCTTCCTGAAAAGTTTTCTGTATGAATAAAGTGTTTTAGCACCAGCAGTGTTTTACCCAGTGCTCTCAGGCCAGGCTGATTTTTGGCCAGTTTTACACCTTTCCCTCAGCTGTGTGCTCCTGCTGTGTGCTCCAGGGATAAGAGCAGCAGGGAATGTGGCAGGAATATTCAAGGGGGGGTTTCAGGGAGCTTCTGTAGCCCCTCAGTGACCCCTGAACTTCAGGCAAAGCACATTTACCAGCACACAGCAGAGACTGACAGCCAGACTGAGCCAGCTCAGGAGGGAAACCCCTGCCAGGGTGGGAGTAATGCTGGGGGAGCTGCAGCTCTGAGCTCCCTGCTGCACACACAGCCTGAATCCCTGAATTCCTGAAAGACCCTGAATCCCTGAATTCCTGACAGCACAGCCCCTGAAGCCCTGAATTCCTGACAACCCAGCCCCTGAATCCCTGAATTCTGACAGCCCAGTCCCTGAGTTCCTGAATTCTTGAATGCCCCTGAATCCCTGAATTCCTCACAGCCCAGCTCCTCAATTCCTGAATTCCTCTCAGCCCAATCCCTGAATTCCTCTCAGCCCAATCCCTGAATTCCTGACAGCCCAGTCCCTGAGTTCCTGAATTCCTGACAGCCCTGAATTCCTGAATGCCCCTGAACTCCTGAATTCCTGACAGCCCAGACCCTGAATCCCTGAATTCCTCACAGCCTTGCTCCTCAATTCCTGAATTCCTCTCAGCCCAATCCCTGAATTCCTCTCAGCCCAATCCCTGAATTCCTGAGTTCCTGATAGCCCCTGAATCCCTGAATTCTGACAGCCCAGTCCCTGAGTTCCTGAATTCCTGCACAGCCCTGAATTCCTGACATTCCTGAATGCCCCTGAACTCCTGAATTCCTGACAGCCCAGCCCCTGAATCCCTGAATTCCTGCACAGCCCCTGAACTCCTGAATTTCTGAATTCCTAACAGCCCAGCCCCTGAACTCCCGAATTTCTGAATTCCTAACAGCCCAGCCCCTGAATTCCTGCACAGCCCCTGAATTCCTGACAGCACAATCCCTGAATTCCTGGCAGCCCAGTGCCTCGTGGGCAGCAGGATGTGAATCCTCTCCAGGCCCTCAGCAGCAGTCAGTCCCCTGACACACTCATTAATTCCTAATCAATTCAGCAGCTCATCAATTCTGAGCTGGCAATAAAGCCTCTCCTCAGTGCTCCAGGGGATCACAGCAATCCCACTCCTGGAATTTAGGGGGGATAAAACCCCAACAAAAAGCCCTTGAGGGGGGAAATCCTCCAGCATAGTGTGGGCTGCATTTCAGCAGGGAATAAATCAGCCTGCAGGACTTTCCATTCATTCCTCACCCAAATAATTTCCATTGTGACTCCTTGGGTTTTGCTGTTGGAGCCATGAGAACTCAGGGAAAGGCCAGGATGTTCCAGAAAAGCCAGAAACCTCCCCAAAAATACAAACACCTAAGTAGCACTTGCCTGTAACTTGAGGATATACTACCTTTTTATTTATGGGTCTGCAGCACAAGTCATATATCCAAAATATAGCTCCGTTTTTGAAGCTGCTGAATCCTTCTCAAGGCAATTTGTAAGATTTACACTTGCTATATTTAATAGGGCCATTAAATACCTGGACAGAGTGGACCTGGAGATTGGCAGGAGCAGCCTCTTCTCCATCCCTTTGGGTTCCCTGCAGTGGGCTGAAGTTTTCCCAGCAGCTTTGAGTTGGGCTGATCTGGATCAGCACCGTGGGGAGTTTGGAAATAGAGAAATGCAGAAATGAAGGCAGCAATCAAAAGCCTCCAAAAGCTACCTGAACATGTAGTTTTTAAGGATAATATGATGGAAGGAAAGCCTCCAAAACCTACCTGAGCATGTGGGGTTGAAGGACACTCGAAGAAGGAAAACCTCTCAAATTCACCCAGCTTTGAGTTGGGCTGATCTGGATCAGCACCGTGGGGATTTTGAAAAATAAAAAAATTCAGAAATGCAGGCAGCAATCGAAAGCCTCCAAAACCTCCCTGAGCAGGAAGTTTTTAAGGATAATATGATGGAAGGAAAGCCTCCAAAACTACCTGAGCATGTGGGGTTGAAGGACACTCAAAGAAGGAAAACCTCTCAAATTCACCTGGACCCACCCCAAGAAAACCTGAATCCCTGAATTCCTGGACAGAGTGGACCTGGAGATTGGCAGGAGCAGCCTCTTCTCCATCCCTTTGGGTTCCCTGCAGTGGGCTGAAGTTTTCCCAGCAGCTTTGAGTTGGGCTGATCTGGATCCCCACCGTGGGGAGTTTGGAAATAGAGAAATGCAGAAATGCAGGCAGCAGTCGAAAGACCCCAAAACTCCCTGAGCAGGAAGTTTTTAAGAATAATATGATGGAAGGAAAGCCTCCAAAACTACCTGAGCATGTGGGGTTGAAGGACACTCCAAGAAGGAAAACCTCTCAAATTCACCCAGCTTTGAGTTGGGCTGATCTGGATCACCACCATGGGGATTTTGGCAATAAAAAATGCAGAAATGCAGGCAGCAATCAAAATACTCCAAAACTAACCTGAGCAGGTAATTTTTAAGGATTATATGATGGAAGGAAAGCCTCCAAAACCTGCCTGAGCATGTGGGGTTGAAGAAGAAGGAAACCTCTAAAATTCACCCAGCTTTGAGTTGGGCTGATCTGGATCCCCACCGTGGGGAGTTTGGAAATAGAGAAATGCAGAAATGCAGGCAGCAGTCGAAAGACCCCAAAACTACCTGAGCATGTGGGGTTGAAGGACACTCCAAGAAGGAAAACCTGTCAAACTCACCTGGACCCACCCCAAGAAAACCTTGTAGAGCATGGAGCAGCACCCATGGGCATTATATCCATCTCTGCCTCAGTGGGAGAGGCTAAAAATAACCAAAATAAACCCCAAACCACCCCACCACCAGCAAAGCCCCCAAAGAACAGCCCCCCCTGTGCCACTGCTCCTTTTGGAAATCAGTGTGGGTTTGGTTTTGACATTTCCAGGGGGCATTGCTGCCAACAGCCTCACAGCTAATTGGTATTATTGTGGAAAGCTCCAGAATCCAGGGGTTTAACCCCTCCCCAGGAAAGGCCAGGCCCTGCTCCCAGAAGTGGTGCCCGGGGTGATAATTATCTGCAATTACTGTTCCTAAGTGAGCCATTGTTATTTACATTATTAACATCTGCCCCTGCTCGAGGATTCACACCCACACACATGAAAAAACAGAGGTGAAATATATTTCTAGATACATAAATCTAAGAAATGCAGAGAACTGGGGAACTTCTAGAGGCAAGGAAGGAGAACAAGCCAATAAATCCTCAGCACAGGTGTCAGCCAAGGGCTCCAGCCACCAAAGGAGTGGAAAGGACCTTTCCCTTGGGAAGAGCTGCTCTGGAATTCCCTCCAGAAAATGGGAATACAGGAATGGAGCACAGCCACAGCACTGGGGCCACGTCCCAGGGAGGTGCCAGCAGAGGTGCCAGCCCAGGTGGCACCCTGGCACCGCAGAGATGGGCAGAGCAGCAGCTCTGCTGATTTTTAAAAGGCCTCTCTGGGAAATTCCTTTACCCAGCAGAGCTGGGTGGGACGGGGGAGGCAGCAGCCAATTAAGGAACCATCAAACTTCTCCTAAAAACCTCTCCCCCTTCCTGCCTCCAGCCAACGTGGTAATTGTGTCTAATTTCTAAATTTCCATGCCGTTGCTGCATGTGCCTCCCCTTAATGAGATGTAAATGTGTTGCCAGTTTGTGGATTTGTTTAATTGCAGGGTAGCTAAACTGTGATTGGCCAGGAGGTTCATTTTTAAATTTATTTATTTAGCACACATGCAAGGCATTTTAAAAATCCTTTTCTCCAGCTCAGAGAGGGAGGGGAACATATTCTGTTTTCCTGTTCTGTTCAGGGTTCTGTCACAAAGAAACCATCTGGCTTTCCATGTGTTTGCTACTGAACTTCAAAGACTTCTGCCATGTTCCAAGTGTTTGAAATAGCTCTGAATGCCTCCTGTTTGAGTCAGGTTCCTGAGCTGGACTCTGATGCTCAGGAATCTTTGGTTCTTAGTGGACAAGAAACACCCTCCAAGCATTTTGAAATGGCTTTTCAGCACAATAATACTCATTCACTGAGCTCTTTCTCACTCACCTCCCACAAAGGCTTTTAAAAGAAAGGATGAAAGATTTGAGTACTAAACTGGGGAAGAACAGAGCCATCATTACCTAGTCTAACTCCAAATAAAATCCACTAAAGCTTGAAGGAAATACTGACTGATTTTAGTGCCTTTAACTCACTGCCACTTCCGAGTTTGCTCAAATATAGGAGAGCAGAAAGGAGTCTCCTAAATCTCAGCAAAACCTTGGAAGAGCAGATAAAAGCCTGTTCTGCCCTGCAGTACCTTTGCTACCAAGGATGATGGCACAGAAAAGGCCTGGCTTGATTTGCAGACCTCGAGACATCTGGAAGGGAGAAAATCAAACAGACCCTCAGGGCCATTTCTACAAGGGCACATTGCAAAAACGTAAAAGCATTAAAAGCAGAAAGTTCTGGTTTTGCAGAACCCAGAGATAAATCCTCCCCTTCTGCTGCTCCTCAACAACAATTAGTCTGGGAGAAAGTGCAGCTCTCTCCGTGCTAAGACCACTGTATAAATAATACATTCATTTTCAGGATTTCCTTAACATTCTGGTTTCCATCAGTTTTATGGCACCTAACGCTGCTCTCAGAGCTTGCCTTGGTGGAATGACTCACCCAGATAATTCATGGAGGCTGGCACTCATAAATCTCCCCTCAGCATCTCCGTGAAGATCTAAAGCAGCAGCATTTACCTTGGCACCAGACAGATCCACCCACAGGTCCCAGTCCCCAGGAAATCAAGGATGCCTTTCCCACCCTGATGTCCTGCAGGAATATTGGAGGGGATTTCCTGCCCCCACAGGACTCCTGCAGGAACAGCAGAACTGGATTTAAACCTCAATGCCTCTTTGGGTGTTGGAAAGCCCAGATCATGAACCTGGCCACAAAGAGCTCAGGAAAGGTAAATTTCCTGCCAAATCTCTCTGGGAGACACCCCAGGATGTGACTGCTGGTGGAGGCCATCCCCATGGGAGGAGTGAACATCTGGCTGCACCAGTCACTTGTTTGCATCCCAAAGAAAAGAATGGAAGTTGATTCCAGCTCCAGCTGCCTGTTGCTCCACCACAGACAGACCCAGCGTGTCCCAGGGCCAAGGGCATCCCTCCCCTCAGCCACTGTCAGTAACAGGCAATAACAGGAGCACACAGTAAAGGGAAGTGACAGCAGGGAAATAATTCAGCCTTTAAGTGACACGTTATCCTGTTAGAAGCCATTTACCTTCTGCTGCTCCGAGTGTCACTGCTCATTTGGGTTGGGAAGTGACATCTCCCCAGGTGCCAGAAACGTGCCAGCGGTGAGGGGGATTTATGGAGGGAGCACCCTGGGGAGTTACAGCCCGGGTGGCTGGGGGCAGGGACAGCCCTTGGTGGGCTCTGACTGTCCCCAGAGCTCCCACCCACCCAACTCAGAGCCTCCAGAAGGGACAACTCCTCACTTGTCCCCTTCTCCCTGCAGCACAGCCTGGCCTGATGATGCCTTTGGATTTAACTTTTCTATTTTCCATCCTGTTTGTAACCCTGCAGTTCTTTAGTGCAGAACCCCAAACCCCACACTCAGTGGGAGCTGCTGCTTCCCCATTTGGGGCAGACACAACAATTCCTCTCCAGGCCTGGCAGCCAAGGACACCTCACTGCCTCAGGGCCCAGAGATGGGAACAAAAGGGAGTTGGGGCAGCAAACTTGGGGTCAATGCCTTCATTAGCTGGAGCTGGAATTGGCAGATTCACCCCCAAAATGCAAATGGACCAAAGTTATAAAAGTGTGAAACCTGTGACCCATTGTCCATTTTTGGGTGGGCTTTGTCTGCCCTAAATGTCCCTGAAGGCCCTTCAATAAACAGATCTGCTTTTTATTCTCCTAATTTTGTCTGGCCTCTGTTTTTAGGTAGTCCCAACAAGGCATCAAAGCATCTCAGCAGCAAATATTGCCTGGGAGGATTCCAGCATTGCACAAAGTACAATGCTTGGATTCCTCTTTCTGAAGCAAACAAAGGATTTATTCAACAACTGGGAGAACCAGGACAACAACCTACCAGCAATTGGGACAGTCCTTTATAAAGCAAAAAGAGTTGTGGTGTAAACTGAGGGGGGCTTTGTGCAATAATTGTGTTTTTCCAGAACTGGATTCCTGCAGCATGCAGGAACCAGATGTCCACACATCCAGTCACAGTTTGTGACAGGAAGGGCTCAGCTCTCTGCCACTTCTTTTCTTGTCTTAGCTGTTGACCTAGAACTACTCTCTTCCCTTCTAATAATCCAAAGTGGATTTCAACAGCCCTGGATTTCAACTAACAGACAAACCACGGCCTTAACATGATGGAGCCATGGCAAGGGTAAAAGACACTATTTACCATCAATCAAGGAGTCCTGGTAAAAGCCCAAGTTGTCTTGGAAGGCAGAATTACTCATCCTACCATCCTGACTCCTACACCTTCAGATCTGGTGCAGAAACAGAGGGAACTCTGCTTCCACTGCGGAAGATCGGGCAGGACTCAAACCCACCCCAACAGGCAGTTCCACGGCACACTGCTCCTCCAGCTGCTGATCCCACGGGTGTCACCCTGCTCTTCTTATTCTTCCAAGCCTTCTGATGTTTACAGTCTTGTAACAAACTTTCTCACGCAGTTTGGTGTAAATAATTATTGTTTTACATTCTTTTATGGAGGAGGAGAAATTTGATGGACTGTTGGTTTGTCCAGTGTCACTGGAGAGGTGGCACTGTCACCCTCCAATCCACTGTCACTTTTGAAAACCTATAAATGTTGGAGTCAGAAATTAAACTTCCCTTCTTTATTTACCTTAGAAATTTCAGTGTCTGTGTCATTTTATTTTGTGTCCTATAATGACACATGGAAGGAGTTCTATTCCATGGAAGGAGTTCCATCCCATGGAAGGTGCTCCTGCCCATGGAAGGAGTTCCATCTATGGAAGGTGCTCCATACCATGGAAGGTGCTCCTGCCCATGGAAGGTGCTCCATCCATGGAAGGTGTTCCATCCATGGAAGGTGTTCCTGCCCATGGAAGGTGTTCCATCCATGGAAGGTGTTCCTGCCCATGGAAGGTGCTCCATCCCATGGAAGGTGTTCCATCTATGGAAGGTGTTCCATCTGTGGAAGGAGTTCCTGCCCATGGAAGCTGTTTCCTGCCCATGGAAGGTGTTCCTGCCCCTGGAAGGAGTTCCATCTATGGAAGCTGTTTCCATCCCATAGAAGGGTTCCATCCCATGGAGGTGTTCCTGCCCATAGAACTGTTCCTGCCATAGAAGCTGTTTCCATCCATGGAAGGTGCTCCATCCCATGGAAGGTGTTCCATGCCATGGAAGGTGTTCCATCCATGGAAGGTGTTCCATGGAAGGTGCTCCTGCCCATGGAAGGAGTTCCATCCATGGAAGGTGCTCCTGCCCATGGAAGGAGTTCCATCCCATGGAAGGTGCTCCTGCCCATGGAAGGTGCTCCATCCCATGGAAGGAGTGCTCCTGCCCATGGAAGGTGTTCCATCCAGTGGAAGGTGTTCCATCCTGTAGAAGGTGATCCTGCCCATGGAAGGAATTCCTGCCCATGGAAGATGCTCCATCCCAAGAAGCTGTTCCTGCCCACAGCAGGGGCTGCAATTCCATGCCCTTTAAGGTCCATCCCCAGCCACACCAGAGCAGGATAAGGAGGGGAGGGACCAACAGCCCCTAATTGAATTCAGAGCTGCCCTTTCCTGGGATCCATCGGGATGACAGATGAATTTCCATTAGTTTAATGTGAATCACCACGGATAATGGCAAACAATACTTATGCTAATGAGGGAGCCGAGCAAAAGCTTTGCAAATGAGGTGCCATTTGCTGCCAGCCGGGGTGCAGCTGATTAGAAACAGCCGTGATTGATGGCTCCATCCTGCCCCAGCCCTGGGGTGCCACCTCCCTGGGCATCCCCCTGGCATCCCTGCTTCCCCCAGAGCTGCAGGCCTGCAGGGAGAGGTGCCCCGAGCCAGGAGAAGGAATTCTGGGGAAAAACATGAGGGGCACGGGGTGGAAACAGGAAAGGGAGTGCTGAGGGGAGAATGTTTGGGGTCTGCTGCTCATCCAGAGGGGCAGCTCCAAACTTTGCTCCCTGTGACAGGGACAGGGGCCAGGAATGGCTGGAGCTGTGCCAGGCTGGATTTTAGGGAAAGGTTCTTCCCCCAGAGAGTGCTGGCACTGCCCAGGCTCTCCAGGGAATGGGCACAGCCCCAGAGCTCCAGGAGCCCTTGGACAGCACTCCAGGGGTGCTCAGGGTGGGATTTGGGGTGTCATCAAATCCAGAGTCTGGATTTGATGATCCTGATGGATCCCAGAGCTCCAGGAGCCCTTGGACACCACTCCAGGGGTGCTCAGGGTGGGATTTGGGGTGTCATCAAATCCAGAGTCTGGATTTGATGATCCTGATGGATCCCAGAGCTCCAGGAGCCCTTGGACACCACTCCAGGGATGCTCAGGGTGGGATTTGGGGTGTCTGTGCAGGGCCAGGGCTTGGACTGGATGATCCTGTTGGGTCCTTCCCAGTTCAGGATAATCTGAGGTAAAATCTGGAGCAGGGTTGTCTGCAGGAGTGAGCAGAGAAGGTTTTGTGGGCAAGGTGAGCTCGTGTGGTGAGGACTGCCCTGCTGGGCAGGGGTCAGGGCGTGGGGGTTGAGGAGGATCTGATGGAAGGAGAGCCTCCAAAACCTCCCTG
>NC_066337.1:3696056-3724604 GCF_022539315.1 Serinus canaria
GTTGTTAATGGTTTCAATAAAGCAAGAGAAGGCACATCAGGAGGTTGGTGGTGAGGGTGACAAAGGAGGCTGGTGTATTGCTCATTAGTGGTTTGCCAAAATTAACTCAAGGTCTGTGTTTGCTTTCATGGCAAACCTTCCAGCACACTGCAGTCACACTGAGCAGGGGACAGGGCCCTGCTCAGGTACCTCAGGGGTCAGGAGAGAGCCCAGGGCTGGCTCAGGGCTGTGCCAGGGCAGGGCTGAGCCTGCCCAGCCCTCTGCCCTGCCCAGGCTTTGCTGTGCCCACACCCTGGAAGGAAAGCAGGGATTCACTCTCCAGAGGTGTCCTGTGGGCTATTCCACAAGGATGGGCAGGAAGTCAGAGCAAAGAACAGAGAACCTGACCCAGGAGGTGGTGAAATCACTGACAGCTGTGCTATGGCTTTCTCTTTGGGCTGGGCCCAAAGCCCTACAAGTTTCATTTCTCAGAGAGGTTTTTTTACCTTTTCGCCTCTCTGTATTCTCCCATTTCCTTTGCTGTTCCTTTCCTCTTCACAAGCTATTGATTCTCATCTTGTCTTTTATTTACTGCCAGCTCGCTCATTATGTCAGGAATCCCATCCTGAAATGCCATTCTGTTCTCTGCATTCACAACCTTTGAATAAAGGAGAGGTTTTGCAGCTCCCTGCCAAGGTGCCTGCCAGCTGGCTGGCCACTTTGGGGGTTTTTCCTGCAGGAGGAAAAGAGGGAATGGCTGGAATGCTCCTCCAGCATGGGGAAGTGCTCTGCTTTCATCACACAGACATCCAGCCTGTTCAGAGAATGGTGACAGGGACAGTTTGGGCTGAAATCCCAGGATTTATCAGGCAAGTAAGAGAATTTCAGGGGCCAACCCACAGTGAGATGATGCCTTGTGCAGGCTGGCCTGGAAGAGAGGCTGGGCAGAGTTACAGAATAAAGCAGGGATTTATTAAACGGATTTCCTTCTCCATGGATCCACCTTGGGCAGCACCAAACCCCAGCCAGGGCTGCACCCAAGGTGAACCAAAATGGTCCCAAAATGAAATCAAGATGAACCAAAATGGACCCAAAATGCACCCAAGAGGAACCAAAATGGTCCCAAGATGAACCCAAGGTGAATCAAAATGGTCCCAAAATGAACCCAGGATGACCCAAAATGGCCCCAAAATGCCCGAGCGCTCCCGGGGTCTCTCCCTGGGATCAGCTCTGCTCCATTTGCCCCTTGCAGTTCATTGTCCCAGCCCAGCTTTAGCCCAGCCAGTCCCAGCCTTGTTTTTCTCTCTCCAGCCCACGGGGTTTGTGCTCCTGGGCTGAGATTTGGATCATTTGTCCTTGGTGCCCAGCTGGAGCAGGAATTGTTTTGTCTCCCTGCTCTGTGCACAGAGCTCACCATGCCCTGATGGGAACCCAGACCCTCACACTGAAGAATGTGAAAATAGAAAAGCTCAAACCTGAGGCATCAGTGAAGGCAGGGAGAGGGAGTTGTCTCTCCTCTGTAGGGGAGGAGCCAAGCATTCCTACCTGGATCCAATCTGCCCTGGGAACAGCCCAGCAGCCTTTGCCCCCTGCATTCCCAGAGGAGCAGCTTTCTGCTGCCCTGCATTCCCAGAGGGAGAGCAGGCCCATCTCCAGCAGCCCTGGAGCTGCAGAGGAAAACTCCCCCCTTGTGCAGGATCCCTGCTCCAGCAGAACCACAGCTGGCACTGCAGGAGGGCTGAGCCCCCCTGGGATGGGACTGTGCCACCACCCTGAGCCCCCCTGGGATGGGACTGTGCCACCACCCTGAGCCCCCTGGGATGGGACTGTGCCACCACCCTGAGCCCCACTGGGATGGGACTGTGCCACCACCCTGACACACAGGGAGCAGGGCATGGTCTGACTCTCTCGGTGTTGGTTTGTATCACTGCACTGATGATGATGATGATGATGATGATGATGATGATGATGATGATGATGATGATGATTATTATTATTATTATTATTTTCCCTAATAAAGAACTGTCATCCCTGCTCCCACATCTTTGCCTGAGAGCCCCTTAATTTCAAAATCACAATAATTCAGAGGGAAGGGATTTCCATTTTCTATTTCAAGAGGGTCTCCTGCCTTCCTCTGCCGACTCCTGGCTGTTCAAACCACGGCAGCAGGGAAGGCTGGGAGCAGCAAGGTGAAGGGAAGGAGAGGAAAGGAGCAGGAGGTGCTGTCACTGATGGAGGCAGGTCAGCCTTTAACTCAGGGCTGGTCTCTTTGGGCTCCTCAGGCTCAGTTCCAGCTCCAGCCTGTGCTGGGCATGGCCCTGGCAGCTGGAGCAGGCGCCTCTGAGGGCACTGAGCTGCTGCAATAAACCCCTGAGTGTTTGGGAGCTGCAGGAACTCAGCCATGTGGGTTTTATTTCTGTGCTTTGGTCACTGACCCCAGGATGGCACTGAAAAATGGGAGTAGGTTGTGCTCAGGCAGGAAATGGAGGGTGGCTGTCAAAAAATAAATAAAACAAAGTGGCTGAGCCCATTTTAATTAAAGCTCAGGGTGAAGTGGTTGGCTCATTCTCATGAAGCTCTGCTTCTCCCTTCCCTGCCATTGCTTTGTGCCTGTGGATCTGGGGCAGATGAAGTCAATGTTGTGCTGTGAAGCTCTATCCTGTCCCTCTGGATATAGGGATAGGATAGTGTGCCAACTTCTTCCTTCCCTCCCCTGCCGCCCTGCCCCCTTCCTGACTGCTCTCTGTCAGGTTCCACATTCCAGCAAGGGCCTCGTGTGATTGGCAGCAGTTCCAAAGATGCTTCTCAGCCCTGGAGTCACTGTCCCCTGAGACCCTCCCCCTCCCACCTGGTTGGTGGCTCACCTGTCCTCTCCCCCCTCCCTGTGGGTTTAAAAGGCACTGGAACCATGTGGTTGGGATTCTGTTGGAGCTGTTACTGATATTCAGAGCTCTGTCACCCTGGAATAAACTCTGGATTTAACCCTCCGGCAGAACCCGCTCTCTTTCTCTTCACCATCACCTGAACTTTTCCACCAGAGGTAAACTGAGTTTCTACTGTGCCTGGACTCATTCTGAGTGCCCAACTGCAACCTCCAGCCAGCCAAGGGTGTCTCTGAGGTGAAAAACCACAGCTGATACCTTTGAGCCCCAAGGCCAGACCAGCCCAGGCACGCTCCACTCAGCAATATTGGGATTATATTCCAATAGTTAATTCCTGGAGAGATCCTGTGTGATCAGCAGGAAAGGCTGCCAGGAATTGTGCTGCTCCTCCCTCCAGTCCATGCTCGGCTGTGGGGTGGCCAGAAATGCCAGGAGAACTGTGGGGTTTGGCTGGCCTGGGTGCACAGGGCTGTGCTCAGGGAAAGAGGGGAGCATTCAAGGGCTCTTCCAGAGCTCAGCAGAGGCACTGATCAATGAGTGAAGAAAAACTGAGGAATGGGGAGGAAGGAATGACCAAAAGTGAGTCTCTGCTCAGCCAGAGGTGGAAAAATCAGAGTAAAATGCTGGTTTTAGCTCAAACCAGACACCAACTTCTGATGGTGAAAGCTCAGCTTAGGCTGTGCCCCAGAAATGTTGAGCATATTCTCCCTTTGCCCTGCAAATCAGCTCTAAAACTCCTTTTTTTGTTTTTGTTTGTGGGAGAGGCACAGCCAGGAGCCTGCAGCTGGATGGGGACACGGAGCTGCCACTCCAGAGGAGCTCTGCAGCTCCTTCCCAACAACACCACAGCTCTTGCATTGATTTCCCTCAGAAAAAGAAATCAAAACCCTAATAAATGGAGCTGTGTGAATAACCAGCATTTACAGGCAGCAACGTGCTGAACAGCAGAAAGCACACTTTGGGGGAAAGAAGCATTTTTTACCTTCCCAGAGGTGGAGGGAAAACAAAGGAGGAAATATGAGTTTCAGGTTGAATGAAACATTGATTTGTTTTGGAGGAGGCAGGGGAGAGGGTGATCCATTCTCTTACAATTTGGCATATTTAGAAAATAAAAGATCTGGCTGATGGAAAAGAGAAGGGATTAGTGTGGGAAAAGAAAAAATGTGGGGAATATGGTCCATTTTATTCCTAATATGTTTTCTTTGGTTGAAAGAATTCAGGAATTTGTCGCATCTCCGAGTCCCTCTGCACATGTCTGTCAATAAAATCTTTTCCAGCACCACCTCCCTTGCCTGTGAAGAGCATTTTCTCCCAGGAGCAGCAGTTATTGAGTGCCAGAAGAGGTTGTTTAGTTAATTTCTGTGTGCATACAGAGGAGAGAGGCTGGGGTATTTCAGAGCTGGGGCTCAGACTCAGCCACAATCCAAGACATGAACACTTTGTGTCCCCACCCGAGGATCCCTGGGGCTGCAGGAGCTGGCACTGCACCACTATTCATGCTGAGGGGGGCTCTGTCCTCTTGTCATGCAGCTCCAGATGCCACTGATGCTTTGAGCTTTCTGGATGCTGCTCTTGAAGGACAAGCAGCTTTTGAAGCAGACCAAGGTTAGGTCTGGCCACCTTTATTGTTATTTTTTTTTCCTTGTTTTGTTTTTTTCCTTGATTTTTTCCCCTTCTCCTCCTTTATTTTTTTTTCTTTTTCCCAAGGAATGGAGGAAATTGCTGGGTGATTCTTTCTCAGCTGCAGAAGGATCAGCAAAAGGCTGTGAGACACCATGGATTAGCTGAGACATTGGGAATTGTTCCCAGCAGCACTCAGAGAGCAGGGAAAAACCCAGGTGAGGTTTAGGTGAGGATTCCTTGCAGGTAACAAAGCTCCAGGGAGCTGTGGCTGAGGCAGTGAAGGAGCTTCCAGTCCTGTGGTCAGTGAGTTCTGAAATCAGCTGCTTCCAGTTCAGCAGCAGGACTGAGCCTGGCTGTTCCCATGGGAGAGCTGGGAAGGCAGAGGATGATGGAAACAGGAACAAGGCTGGGGTGTTCACACGCCCTCTGAACAGAGAGGAGCTGTGAGACAAGCAGAGAAGAAGGAAAGCACAATTCTCACCTCGCTGGCTGTGCCTGTGCTGTGCTAAAGCAGAATGCAATGTGGAGATGGTTTACCCAGAGTGAGGATGGTTTGTTCCCTTGGCCTGTCAGGGCCAGGTGAGTGTGGGACTGTCAGGGACAGTCAGGAGAGAAGGAGAGGTGGGTGCAGTTCTGTGCAGGTGTGAGCAGCAGTGAGTGCCTGGCAGATTCAGTTCAGATCCAATGGACATGGTATGATAAAGTCATTCATTGGCCTTCTGAACATGGACTCAGATGCAGCATTCTCTCTCCCCTCACCAACGCTGGAGTCACTGTTCATTTACAGTACAAGGTGTGCTCATGTTTAGGGCAGCAAAAGTTCAATTTGTGGCAAAACTGGTGGAGGAATCCTGGAATCCCAGCCTGGTTTGGATTGGAAGGGGCCTTAAAGCTCAGCTCATTCCATGATCCAGGCAGTGCTGGTGTTTTAAACTTTGGGTGGGGGAAGAAAAACAAACCAGCTGGGGAAACAAAGGACTGGGGGCCAAGTTTGGAATTTGGAGAGGAAATCTCCCACTGTGATGTGCAAGGAAGGTTTGGAGTGACTCTTTAACCAGGCCTGACTCAGGGGCTCAGCCTGAAGTCCTTCAGACCTGCAGCCAAAATTCAAGTTACCCCAGATGAAAGGAGTCAGGAGGTGATGCTCACATCCCCCAAAAGGTGAGTTCTGCCAGCTGTGGAGCTTTCCAGGGGTTAATTTATCCTCTTCATTAACCCCCTCTATTAATTAACCCCTTCCAGGGGTTAATTTATTCCAGGGGTAACTATCAGTCTGC
Organism: Serinus canaria; assembly: GCF_022539315.1. Classification (NCBI taxonomy): domain Eukaryota; kingdom Metazoa; phylum Chordata; class Aves; order Passeriformes; family Fringillidae; genus Serinus; species Serinus canaria. The sequence continues at coordinate 3,701,818 of NC_066337.1, forward strand.
ATCACCCTGTGACTGCTGCAAGGACAGAATGGGGTCAGGAATGCTCTGAAAAGCCAGGAGCTGCTCTGGCAGGTCCTGGAATTAAAATAAAAAGGCTCTGAGAATCAATCCTGGCATTTCCCATCTTTAAATAAACTCATCTTGTGTGGATGAGCCTTTAGGCAGCAGGAGAAGGGTGGGAAGAGAGGAGAGAACACCTGGGAGCAGCACAGGGATTCATCCAGAGTGGGAAGGGAGAACACCTGGGAGCAGCACAGGGATTCATCCAGAGTGGGAAGGAGGAGAGGACACCTGGGAGCAGCACAGGGATTGATCCAAAGTGGGAAGGGAGAACACCTGGGAGCAGCACAGGGATTCATCCAGAGTGGGAAGGAGGAGAGGACACCTGGGAGCAGCACAGGGATTCATCCAGAGTGGGAAGGGAGGAGAGGACACCTGGGAGCAGCACAGGGATTCATCCAGAGTGGGAAGGGAGGAGAGGACACCTGGGAGCAGCACAGGGATTCATCCAGGGATGGGAAGGAGGAGAGGACACCTGGGAGCAGCACAGGGATTCATCCAGAGTGGGAAGGAGGAGAGGACACCTGGGAGCAGCACAGGGATTCATCCAGAGTGGGAAGGAGGAGAGAACACCTGGGAGCAGCACAGGGATTCATCCAGGGATGGGAAGGAGGAGAGGACACCTGGGATCAGCACTGGGATGCATCCAAGCCCTCTGGTCCTGGAAGCAGCTGGGGCTCTGCAGCCCGGCGTTGCTGCAGCCCTGCAAACTGCTGCTCCCTGCAGAAAATTAATAAAGAGGCCTCAGATCCCAGCCTGCCTCTGACCTGAGCAGCTAAATGGGTTACACTGAGTTTCAAGGAGCGCCCCAGTTTTCCCTCTAATAGGCAATTTTTCTGCTTAATTTGCAGAACAAGCAAGAAGCCATTATGTAAAATTTATCAGCAGCAATTGACTCTCATTAGAGACTGGAGCAGGCTTGGTTGGAAGGGGGGAAGGAGCCTCCAAATTTTCCTTTACCAGCCTGAGCTTCCTGGTGTTTGTGCTGACCCCTGCCCTGAACCAATTCAGCCACTGAGCCACCAGAATGAGAGGAATGAGGGATTTGTCTTTCCAAAGCAGCTGTGGGGCTGCTGGGGGATAAAACCAGCACTGGGAGAGAGAAGAAACAATGGGAAGGATTCCACTGAGTGATGAATGGGAAAAGAGATTTGCTTTTACAAATAAACTGTAGGTTTGCTGAGAAATGAAATTGGACATTGAAAGGTGAAAGAAACAATGGGGAAGAAAAACCCTTAAATTCCATAGGAATTAAAATTCAAAGGCAGGGTTATACATTAGAGGGGAATCTCTGGGATCAGGCATATCAGAGAGTCTGAACCTCTCAAGTACCTCAGCCAATGAGGAAAAACCCCTAAATTCAGTAAGAATTAAAAATGAAAAGGGAGGGTTGTACATGAGAGGGGATCTCTGGGATCAGGTGTTCTGGGGAGTCTGAACCTCTCCAGTCCCTCAGAAATGGGGAAAGAGAGAAGGGAAATGGGGCTGGAAATTGGGATAAAAAGGAGGCTGAGTCCTCCAAAAATGGGAGAGACCCCAGGGGATGCCCCATGGCCTCTGCCTTGGTTGGAATAAAGTTCCAGGGCTGCTCTGGCTCCTCTCTGGACATCACCTCTGGTGTTTGGGGATGGATTTTCCCATCAAGAATTTCTCTGCTCCTCTCTCAGGAGCTGCTCCCAGCTGGGCTGGGGGTCCTGGAGCTCTGCTGGACGCCTGGGCTGGGCTGCAGGAAGGGCCTGAAAGTCACAGTGCAGTTATTGCAGTTCTGGCAGTGCCTGGTGCTGAGTTCTGCCATGGACAGAGCTCAGCTCCAGTGGAAATGTTGGTTCAGGGTGCTGGAGAGCAGCACCACGCTGGGAGAACGAGCTGGATTGTGCCTGTGGGATGGAGCAGAGTCTGGATTTTAAAGCCCATGGGATAGAGGCAAATTTGGATTTTAAAGGCCACAGGAAAGAGGAAAAATTTGGACTTTAAAGACCACAGAATAGAGGCAAATTCGGACTTTAAAGGCCACAGGAAAGAGGAAAAATTTGGACTTTAAAGGCCAAGGAATAGAGGCAATTTTTGACTTTAAACCCCATGGGATAGAGGGAAATTTTGACTTTAAACCCCATAGAGGCAAATTTGGACTTTAAAGAGCACAGAACAGAGGCAAATTTGGTTTTTAAACCCCATGGGACAGAGGCAGATTTGGACTTTTAAGGCCACAGGATGGAGGCAAATTTGGACTTTAAAGCCCCCTGGATGGCCCTGGACACTCCACCCTGAGTTTAACCCCTTTAATCCGTGCTCTGTTTACTGCTGCCCTCCCTTCTCACCAGGATTCTCTCCCAGAAGTGGCACAGAGCTGCTGGCCAGGGCTCCTGAGCCTGGAGCTGCTCCTGCTCCCTCATCCCAGCATCCTCTGGCTCCAGCTGTGCCCTGCGCTGGGTAGGGGACAGGTAAACCATAATATTCCTTCCTGGGAGAGACATCAGGGATGTGGAAATTATTGCTGAAGTGCTCAGATGGGGATTTCTCCTTCTCTGTTCCTCCCCATGATAAATGTTAATTATAGATGGGGGTTGGCTGCAGCAGAAGGGATTATAATTAATTTATATTTGAACTGTTATAGGTTTCACTGCAAAATGCATTTCATTGCAACAAAGTGCATGGGGAGTGCTGTTTGCTGCCAGCAATTTGCAGAAGCTGGCCACAAAGCTTTGCAGCCATGAGTCCAGCACTAAGGACAGCAGCAGGCAGAGAAAACTGGGGGAAAAAAGTAAAATAATTCTGTTTAACTGGTGAGCAGAGACCTGGGACTTGTTGCAGAGCTCAGCCTAACCTGAGGAATGCAGGGAGGCCCACATCAATTGGGAAGGGAAAACTGGGATCCAATTCTGCCTGGAAATAAGGATTTATCTGTCCCTTCTGTCTCTGCTTTAAACTCCCAAAAAGTTAAAATCTGGGAGCAGAATTTTTGGTTGTTCTTGGTGCCCAGAGTGGAGTGAAGGCAGTGTGACCATGGGGACAGGAGTGATTCCTGACCTGAGGGCAAACCCTCACTTTCCTGAGCCTCTCTCCTTTCCCAGCACCACCTCCACACTTTTCTGGGATGAGAGGCTCTCCAAGACAGGGGCTGTGTCCATCCAGGGGGGCTGGACCCTGCCAGACCCCCTGTCACAGGAGGAGTCTCAGACCAGACCCACCAGGCAGCTGGATCTGGTTATTCAAAGCATAAATGGCAAGCTGACAACTCTTAGTTGGCATTTCCTGAGTTCTCCATGAACCTCCCAGACCTCCCTCCCTGTCACCTTTCTGAGGAATCAAGGTTTGGTTTCTTTGCCAGGCCCTGCTGCTGCTCCCCACACTGTCCCCTCTGCCTGGGAAGAGAACAAAAAACCCTTTTAGAGCAGCCAGGAGCTGCTGCCCCAGGGGCAGCTCTGTCCTGCCAGGGACCCCACAAACAGCTGGGAGGAAAGGTCAGAGCCAGCCCCCTGTGCCCCTCTCCTGCTGTGCCAAGGGGTGCCCAGGCACCCTGAGCTGAGCAAGGGCAGGGCCAGGAACGCAAATAACAATGGCAGCTTGCTCAAGGAAGGAGAAGTTGGGGGTTGGAGTTGGCATTTTGGATTTTGGGGTTGGATTTTGCATTTTGGATTCTGGATTTTGGGTTTTGGATTTTGGATTTTGGGTTTTGGATTTTGCATTTTGGGGTTTGGATTTTGCATTTTGGGTTTTGGATTTTACATTTTGGGTTTTGGGGTTTGGATTCTGCATTTTGGATTCTGGATTTTGGGTTTTGCATTTTGGGGTTTGGATTTTGAGTTTTGGGTTTTCGATTTTGGATTTTGGATTCTGGATTTTGGGTTTTGGATTTTGCATTTTGGAGTCTGGATTTTGGATTTTGCATTTTGGGTTCTGGTTTTGAATTTGCATTTTGGGTTTTGGATTCTGGATTTTGGATTTTGGATTTTGGATTCTGGATTTTGGGTTTTGGATTTTGCATTTTGGGTTTTGCATTTTGCATTTTGGGTTTTGGATTTTGAGTTTTGGGTTTTGGGTTTTAGATTTTGGATTTTGGATTTGGTTTGAGGCTGTGTCTCCAAGCAGTGAAAACCTTCCAGAGAAAGGATCCAGCTAATGACCAGGTCACTGATTGTCCCTTGTTGTTTATTTTCACCAGTGCCTTGGGATTCTTTGGGTGGTTAAAAGCAGGATTCCCACTTTTTCCTGCCTCTTTTGGAGGCACCACAGAAGAACTTTGCCTGGGGGGCACAGGGCTGCAGCCACCTCCTCGGGCCAGGCCCTCCATCCTTTCTGGAAGGGCAGGGAATGAGGATTCCCACCGTGTGCCATCGCTGTGCCAGCGTCCCAGCAGTGGGGGTGACCCAAAACCAGTTCTGTGTCACCCACATGTTCCATGAAAAATCCCTTCCTTAGGATTTTTCCCCTCCTGAGAAGCTGAGAGGCCTCAGGAAAAAACTGTAAACAATTCTTATCTGCTGCTGTGGAATGCAACAGGGAAATCTGGGATTGGCCTCATCAGGCTGTTTGCAATTAAGGGCCAATCCCAGCCCAGCTGTCCAGACTGGCTGGGTCACAGACAAACCTTTGTCATTCATTCCTCTTCTATTCTCAGCCAGCCTTCTGATGGAATCCTTTCCTCTATTCTTTTAGTATAGTTTTAACATATTATCTATCATAAAATAATAAACCAAGCTTCTGATACATGGAGTCAACTTTCTCGTCTCTTCCCTCATCCTGGGACCCTTGTGGACAATACCACAAGCTCTGGGAGCCTGGCAGGAGGCAGCAGCAGGCTCAGGAGCTGCCAGCCCCCCTCAGCTCGAGGGGCTCAGCTGACTGAGGGAGTTTCATGTCAGCACTTCCTCCCAGGGCTATGAAAAGCTGTGCTGATGCTGCAGCTGGGGCTGTCTGCCGCACATCTGGATGTGCTCGAGCTCTCTTCGTGCTGCAGAGCTGGGGCACCAAAACCCAGCAAAGCTGCAGCAGCACAGCCCCCAGAGCTGTCAGCAGGACCCTGGAAAGGAGCTGCCAGCTCAGGGACTGCGGCCCTCAGCCTCTGTCCACCTCAGCCTGGCCGGGTGAAGCCACCCGTGTCCCTGTCACCCCGTGGCGCTGCAGGAGTGCTCTCTGCTGCAGCACCCCCTGCTCAGTCTGCATGTCCTTGCCTCCCTGGCTATTTCAAGACTGTGCTGAAGGCACTCACGGCCACTTGAGTGAGCCCTGGTTTGCTTCCAAGAGCTTTCCTACCCAATTGACACTCGAGCTGTAAAATTAACAGAGTGTTTTATCACACAGGCTGCACCACCCGGGAGCAGCTTTCATCCCAACAGGAGGGCACCTGGGCAGTGAAACCCTTCTGCTGGGGCTGTGCTGGAGGTGCTGTGAGAAGGAGAAGCCCTGAGCAGGCTGTCCCAGCTCTGCTGGACACGAGGTGTGGGATGGGGAGTGTCACTGTAGGACACGAAATAAAACGAGACAGACTGGCTGCTCTTTCCAAGGGAAAAAGGACTTTTTATTTTTTGACTCCAACATTTATAGATTTCCAAAAGTGACAGTGGGTTGGAGGGTGACAGTGCCACCTCTCCAATGACACAGAACAAACCAACAGTCCATCAAATTTCTCCTCCTCCAGAAAAGAATGCAAAACAATAAATTATTTACATTAAGAGTGTGAAAAATTTTGTTACAAGAATGTAAACATCAGAAGGCTTAAAAAAACTTTAAAAAACCAAAGCAACAGGGGTGTCCTGATTTGGGAGCAGCGCCAAGGAGGCCCCTTCCCAGGGGAGGCTGTGGGCAGTGGGGCTCTGGGGGCAGAGCTGCAGTGCTGCTAAATCGAGGAGATGGCATTTGGGAGCGTGGTGACGCTGCATTGATTACAGCCTGGCACCGCTGCCTGCCCGCACACCCCACGGCGTGACTCAGCCACAGAACCCACTCCTGCTGCGCTGCCTGAATCCCTGCCTCGCCACGGAATGGCACTGGGGAGGTGGGGGTCAGCAGTGGCTCCCAGAAATCCCCCTGTGAGCAGCCTCAGCCCCACAGCAGCAGGCTGGTGGGGGCGAGGCATCTGCCCCCTTCCTCGCCTCTGACTCAGCCTCTGAGAGAAAAGACCTTTTCCAGAAAGCACTGGGGTGAAAACATTTCAGTTTGCTGCAGCTTTGCCGTTGCCAGCCTCACTAATTTCTGCTCTGATGTCACCAGCAGTGGCCCCATTACTGTTATTTATAGTGTTTGTGCCGTGGGCTTTGGTTGTGCTCAAGGCTCTGTCGCTGAAGGAAGGCAAGAGCAGCTCCAACACTCCCAGGGATGCATCTCCCAGCCTGGAGTGTGTCCCAGGTTCTCCACATCACACCTGGGCTGGGTGCATCTCCCCCACGCTCCAGTCTGTGCTCCAGCAAGCTGAGCCTTCCTGAGGCTCATTTGGGTTATTTAGGAGTTGGTCTAACAAAAGCAGTCAGTCACAGAGCAAGCAAATCCGCTCAGGGCAAGGCAGCCTGCACAGCCAGATGCAAATGCAGCCAACCAGAAACCAAAAATATATTAGAACTGAGAGAGCAGGCAATTATTCCCCCATCAGAGAGGCAGAATCTTCAGTGAGTGAGACTCCAGCGCTGCTTCAGACAGCCAGGCTCTGGTTTTGGGTGGAAATGAGGAGAGCCAAGGTTGTTTCAAAGCCCAAGTCTTGCTCTTCACGGGCTGCAATTAACGGGTGCATTTAACGAGCAGGCGGCAAAATGTGAGAAGGACTTTGCTTCTGTGAACCTGAAGTGTTGGAAAATCATGAGTCAGGCTTTTCATCTGATCACATTGATACTAAAATTAACAACAACAAAAAAAAAAAGGTGATGAAGAGGCAGCCATGGTTTCAGTGCTTTCCTGCAGAGCTTTGAATCTCTGGGGGTTGTGCCTGCGAGCTCTGCTGCCTGAGAGCTGAACTTCCCAGGTGATCTAACGGCTCTGGGGACGAAGGCTTTGCAGAACAAGCACCAAATATTGCCAGAGACAGTACATCTGTAAGCACTGGAAACTCTGCAGCCCAAAATCTGTCCCACAAGAGCCATTTCAGCACTCAGGCTGATCTCCAGCCTGAGGTGGGCACTGGCAGTGAACAGGAGGGAGGCTCGGGCAGGAAACGTGTCTGAGCACAGGCCCTGGTGTCTCTGAGGCATCCCACAAAAACCTCATGGCCTGGAACCAGTCCCTGGCTGAAACATTCTTTACAGTGAACTCCTGCACTGTTCCTTACACATTTCCCATTTTAATGCAGTATTTCAGAAAAGAAGAAACCCCTCAAAGTGTTGGTGATCAGGAATAACCCCCCAGAGACCCCTCAATCTGGTGATGGTCAGGAGTAACCCCCAGAAGCCCCTCAAAGTGTTGGTGGTCAGGAATATCTCTCCAGAAACTCCTCAAAGTGATGATGATCAGGAATAACCCCCCAGAATCCCCTCAACGTGGTGATGATCAGGAATAACCCTCTAGAAGCCCCTCAAAGTGGTGATGATCAGGAATAACCCCCCAGAAGCCCCTCAATCTGCTGATGGTCAGGAATAACCCTCCCTCTCCTTGCCACCGATGCTTTCTCTGGGTTTAAAGGCAGCATTTCCTCCCAGCCCAAGAAAATCCCATTTTGAGTGACTGGTCACAACCTTGGAGCTAACACAGGGTTTGTTGTGACATCTGATTCATCTTCAGTTCTTCAAAAGACCAGCACTGCAGAAACACAACCCTGGGCTGGATCTGGGAGTCTCAGACTGGGGTTTTGTTAAGTGCTGTGGACAGAGTGACCCCCGAGGCAGTAATTAATCCCTGGGACACTGAACACAGCTCCCTGGGCTGGTTCTGCAGCTCTGTGCCTGAGAGCTGAGCCTTTGGGCCACTGCTGTTCTCTCCCTGTGGCCCAAAGAGTCCCCCAGCTGAATAAAACATTTAATAATGCTGAAGTGCCTTTAAAGATGAGGTGCTTGATGAATGAGTTCTTACTGCTGTTTATTTTTCCCTTTTGAGATGTGTTTGGATGCCAACTGCAATTTCAGTGCAGAGTGGTATCGATCACCCCCCTGCATGTGTAATCCAGTCAGTTGTTATTCATTTCCTCATTGTTTCTCTCCTCTGAGATGATCCTTGTTGGGTACCTCAGGGGGCAGCTTAATAAAACTCTGCCTGTTTCTATTAAGTACTGAGGGAAGCATTATCCTTGTACAGCCCGGCTCCCTTTGGCACAGAGCTCTGAGGCACTGCTCCAGCCCTTCTCCTGATGGCAGCCTGGGTTCTGCAGTGAAATATGCTCCTCTCCTTTTTATTTCTGCTGAGTTTTGTGACCTGGCATTGCTACCTGTCACCGAGGCTGCTTTTTCCCTGAGTAATGTCACAGCACTTATTTTTATGGCTCTGCTGGAGACAATGATCCCTCCTCGGGATGGGAGATAAGGCTGAGACAAAGACAGAGCTGCTGCCTTTAAAGTGACAGGAGAGGCTCCAGATCCTCCTGAGATGAGGCCCCTCTGTGAGGACAGGGACTGATAACAGAGGGAGCAATGTGGCAGCTCTGATAGGGGCAGTGACCTCCTCAGCACTGAGAACACTGCAGGGAAAAGGCTGCAGAGCCAGAGCCACAGAGCAGAGCTGGACTCAGCACCTGAGCCTCAAAACCCTTGGTGGGTATGGGCAAAAATGCTTTTCCTAATTGGGATTAACATGAGTGAGAAAATGAAGTGTTAGAGCAGCTGTGGCTGTGGCTGTGCCTCCCCCTTCCCCTCGATGATGCCTCAGTTTATTTTAGTTAATTTTCTATTTTCCATCTGTTTGTAACCCTGCAGTTCTTTAGTGAAGAACTCCAAACCCCACACTCAGTGGGAGCTGCTGCTTCCCCATTTGGGGCAGGCACAGCAATTCCTCTCCAGGATTTCAGCTTTTCTATTTTCCATCTATTTGAAACAGATATTATATCTACTACTAGTACTACTACTACCACCACCACCAATAATAGTAAATTATATTTAATAATAGTATATTATTATATTTTCCCTCTATTTGTAACCCTGCAGTTCTTTAGTGCAGAACTCCAAACCCCACACTCAGTGGGAGCTGCTGCTTCCCCATTTGGGGCAGACACAACAATTCCTCTCCAGGCCTGGCAGCCAAGGACACCTCACTGCCTCAGGGCCAGAGATGGGAACAAAAGGGAGTTGGGGCAGCAAACTTGGGGTCAATGCCTTCATTAGCTGGAGCTGGAATTGGCAGATTCACCCCCAAAATGCAAATGGACCAAACTTATAAAAGTGTGAAACCTGTGACCCATTGTCCATTTTTGGGTGGGTTTTGTCTGCCCTAAATGTCCCTGAAGGCCCTTCAATAAACAGATCTGCTTTTTATTCCCTTAATTTAGCCTGGCCTCTGTTTTTGGGGTTTCACAATTTCATCATGGAAATGCCATTTTCCACCAGGGCTGCACACAATGCCCAGGCAAGGTTCCTGCCCTGGGGAGGGATCAGCTGGGGTACAACCATCCCTGGCTGTGGCAGGACTGCAGCACAGGAGCAGCAGTGCCAGGATGGAGTGCTCCAGCCCCTGCTCAGCCCCACACATGGAAAAAGGCTGAGCACAGCAGGGAAGCACAAATGTGTGCTCTGGGAGCAGGGCAGTGCAGGAGGGGGGCACAGGGGACACTGCTGGGTGCCCCAAAGCCCAGCTTGCACAGAGACACTCTCACTGTCACATTTTCTGGAAAATCCCTTCCCCAGGATTTCTCTCCTGGGAAGCTGCGAAGCCCCAGAGAAAAAGGAAAACAAGAATTATCAGACTGCTTCTCCTGTTTGGCTGCTTTGGAATGTGGTTGGAGATTGTTTATCCAACAATGAATTGTTTTCACTTAATGACCAATCAGGGTCAGGCTGTGTCAGGACTCTGGAAGGAGCCGCGAGTTTTCATTATTATCTTTTATCCTTTTGTAATTATCCTTTCTGAATTCTTTAGTATGTTTTAGTATAGCATAATATAATATAATATAATATAATATAATATAATATAATATAATATAATATAATATAATATAATATAATATACTATAATATAATATAATATAATATAATATAATATAATATAATATAATATAATATAATATAATATATACTATAGAATATAATATAATATATACTATAGAATATAATGTAACATAATGTAATATAATGTAATTAATATAATGTAATATAATATAGCATATTATAATACAGCATAACATGATATGATATGATATAATATAATATGATATATGATATGATATGATATGATATGATATGATATGATATGATATGATATGATATAATATAATTAATATATAGCCTTCTAAGAACATGGAGTCAGATTCATCAACTCCTCCCTTCATCCAGGAGACCCTGAAAATAGCACAAGAGACCATTCCATCCTATGGATTCCATATCCATCATATGGATTTTCAGAGAGTTTTTACCCTCTTTCCTTTTGTTCCCAGAATTTCCTGGTTCCTCTCTCCTGAAAGAACAAAGTTGGCAGAGCCAGGAAAGCCCTTCCTTGCTCACTGCCCCTCAGGTCAGGTCAGTGCCTGAATTCTGGGGGGAAGAAGCACCAGGACAATTCCTCCAGCCCTTCACCCACCTTAGGCCACTTGCTTTGGCCTTGTTTTGTGACTTTGCCACCCTTTCCCCTCACACAGAGGGAGAAACATTCTCATGTAATATTAATCTCCCCTCCGTGGATTCAGGCTGCTTCTGACAGCATATCAATAATTTAAATTTATTTAAAAAAAAAATAAATTCCAGGAATAAAGAGATTAGTTTCCTGTTGATTTAGGTAATTCCTCCTGCTTTGGCAGCTCTGAGGCTGAGTGAAATAGAACTTCTGAGTCGCTGTTTGCTCAGAGTTCACCCCGGCCAGGGGCAGGGTGGAAATTCTGTTTCCATCTCTAATTGCCAGCTTCACGTCTGAGCTCAGCCTGGGTGCCAGCAGAACAACCAGAGCCCTCTCAGGTGGCACTCCTGGGTGGGCAATCCCTTGTTCCTCTGCTCAGGGAACCTTGATGGCCTGATGGGCATCTGTCTGCAGAACTTCAGCTGATAAAATATATTTGAAACAAATATTTTCAGTTTTGCTCTGTGATGCTGAAATAGCTCCATGAATTGCCCAGTCCCTCCCACACCTGAAGTGGCTCCAGTGACAGACTGAAGACCCTCAGGTCACCATTTAACCACGGCCAAAGCTGCCCTGGTGTCCCCTGCACGTGAGGGTGACAGCTCACCTGCCCCTCAACCCGAAATCAGGGCTGCAGCTGACACTGAGGAACGTCTGGAGAAAGGATTAAAAAGAATAATCAAAGAGCTCTGCACATCAAAAAGCAAACAGGTCTATGAAATATACATGAAAAGAGCTGAAGCCTCAATCCCAGCATTGTCTGTCTCCCACCCAGTCTCTAACTCCCTTGTGCAGCCAGGGAGTGTGAGCTCCTCAAACGGGGCTGTAGGCTGGGGTTCCCTGTGCTGAGGCAGCCTGGGCAGTCCAGCTCATCCCTCCAACAGCAGGGAATGCTTCTGTGACATCCCAGAAAGGCCCCTTTGCCTTAATTAACTGCTCAGACATCCCTCCTTAACGAAGGCTTTATGGCATTCACACCTAAAATCAAGCTTCTGTAATTACGAATTAATCAGGGAAAATCCTCTGCAAGCTTTTCTTACTAAATATTCGCTGCTGGAAGGAATCAGAGGGCTCATTATTCTCCTGCCCAGCTGTTTCATGCTGCATGAGAGGCTTTATCCATCAGCCCCAGAAAGCAATCTTCCCCTGGTGCCCAGCACAGCCCCCATCCATCACCAGCACCAGGGATGGTGCCAGAGCCTCATCAGAGCCTGCCCTGCTCTGCAGAGGGCTGGGAATGCTCATTGCAGCTTGGCCCAGGGTGATGTTATGGTGCTTGTATCCCCATTGGTGTGCTCTCTTTATGCTGGGTATTGTGTTCTGGGCCTTCAAGACTGGCTCTGAGGAGCACAGCTTTGTTTTTGTTTTGTTATCAGCTATCAGTCTGCTCACTCCCCCACGGCCGGCAGGACACACAGACAGGGCAGTACAGAGTGCTGCTTTGGCTTTTTGCTTGGCTTTTTTGCTTTGCTCTTACTCTTGCTTACTCCTGCTCTGCTCCTGCTTTTGCTCCTGCTCATCAGTCAGTTTAGCCGAGCAGTCTGAATTTTCCCTGGACTGTTTTTCTTTCCCTTACTGGAACCACTGGAGCCTGCTCCAGACTGGGACCTGGGAACAGCCAGAGTTTGCACCTTGTGGCTGCAGCAGCCGTTCCCAGCACCAGGGACTGATCACAGAGTGACCACCCCAGGAGAGACTTTCTGAATTTGCCATCTTTGTCAGAGCGGTGACAGAGTGCTGTCACCCAGTATTGTTCATTGTGTGTGCTGGGGGTGCTGTGCCTGTTAAACAAACAGGTTCTCTCCACTTCTCTCTGAGGAATCCTTCCCAAACCGGTTGAGAAGAAAAGCCGTGTGGGTTTGCTTTCTAGAGGAGCCCCCTAAAATTTTCTCCCAAATCTGCCCTAAAGCAAGACACAGGTATTGATCCTCGCCTCCTGCAGGGGAAGGGAGCTGGGAGGGGAGAGCAGGGGGAGACATGACATGGAATGTGCTGGAATGTTTTATTTTTGTTGTCAGTCTCTGGCTGGAAAGTGAGAAGCTGCAGGAGCTGAGAGAGCCTGGCATCAGAGGAGGGTGGGAGGGAGGAGCAGGCAATGCCAGGTTTGGGTGCCAATATTGGCATTGCAGACCAAGCCTGGGGCTGCCCGTCCTGCCCACCTGCTGTGAGCACCTCTGGAAAGGTCAGGATCCTTATCCTCCTTTTCCAGATGGAAAACCTGAGCAAGTCCAGCTGACACAAGTCCGGGCAGAAGTGAGGGAAGAGCTCAGCTGTCTCCAAGATATAAAACAGCTCTGTGCCCTCCCTGTTCCCTTTAGAGGGGAGGGTGGTGTGGGATCAGAGTCCCCCTGGGCAGGGAGCAGGGTCACTGTGCTATTTCCTGAAAAATCCCTTCACCAGGATTTCTTCTCTGGGGAAGATGAGAAGCCTCAGCTTCTCTCCATGTTTTGCTGCTCTAAAATGTGGTCTGGAGATTGTTTATGCAAACATGTGAATTGTTTTTAATTGATGGCCAATCACCATCAGCTGTGTCAGGCTCTGAGGAGTCAGGCACCAGCTTTCATTGTCATCCTTCTTCAGCCTTCTGACGTCTCCTTTCTCTTTCTTTAGTTTAGTTTTAGTATAGCATTTCTTTTAATATAATATCATAAAATATTAAATCAGCCTTCTGAAAACACAAATTCTCACCTCTCACCTCGTCCTGGGGACCCCTCAGCACTCCCAGAGCAGTACAAGGAACACTGGAATAAACACAGATTTCCCCCGGGCCCCAGTGTATTTTCCATTTGCTGAGCTCTGTCTGTTGTTGTAGGTCATGGGTTGTCCTGTGGTTTTCCACCTCAAAGCTTTAATTTGTGCTCTGTACACACAGATTCAACAAATGCTGCACTTCATTGCAGTGGGCAGCACTGGGAACCCCAGGGAAGGGAGGTGCTGCTCCAAATGTATTTCACTTCATAAGGGCAAGGAAGGAAGAAAGAAAAAAAACACAGAAATGCTGATTTATTTTGTGTGATTCACACTTCATTGATTTCACTTGAGTTGTTCCTAACGTTCCTCTTCCAGAACTGAGGGAATTTATTCACTTGATGTTTCTTTAAGCCTTTTAGTGGGTGGTGAGAGTTTAATCTCGAGCTGTGTGCATTAACTACACACAGAAATCAGGCTGAGGCTGCCCAGGCAGCTGCTCCTTGTCAGGTTCAAGGAGGCTGAGACCTGTGAATCACCTTTTACCATCTGCAGCACCCCCCAGCTGTGCCCTGAGCCTGTCCCTGCCCAGGCTGGTGCCACCTGCTTGTTGTGCCACTGCATCTTGTGCTGGGATTTGAGTTCTGCTTTGGGAACTTTCTGGAGAATGGAAGAAGCCTGCAGCTGAGCAGCTGCTGGTATTTGCAGAGCATAAATGAGAGACAGCTCAGGGCTTTGGGTGGAGCTCTGGGCTTCTCTCTTTATCCCTCTAGACCACCTTAGGTCAAAAGAAATGGTTTACATGGTTTAAACTGTTTTAAACTGCATGGCTTGAGTGGGAAATCCACCCAAAATAGATTTATCAAACTTTTTCATGCTTGTGCTTTGAGCAGCCCTGTGTCCATAGCAAGAGCAAGATATTTCACTGGGAAATCCATATTTCATAAGGATTAAATTTGCTCTGGTCAAATATTTGGCACTTCTTGTCCAGCTGTTTGTGTCCTACCTGTGTTACTGCTGATCTCAATTCCACAAAACCACAGCAGAGCCCCTCCCTTCTGGCATCAGGATCCTTAAGCACAGAGAATGTCTATTTTGTCTAAAATCAGCTGGAATTGGTAGCTAAAGTGCACAGGTTCCCAGATCCTGCTCCCACAGGTTCCTGTGAATCTCATCCCATCATCTAAGCAGAATAAACTTCTTGTGGAGCCCCTGAAAGCCGAGATCAAAGTGCCCAGGCAGGGGCTGGATGGGGCTGCAATGGTGATTGAACAGGCAAGGAAAGCTCTGTGGGATCAAACCACCTCCCTCTCCCATGGATTCCTTTCCCTTACCATAATAATCACCCTGGCTGCTGTTTTACCCTAACTGGCTCCTCGCTCACCCTGGCAAGGCAAAGAGTGATCAGCTGTTCCTTCCCTGCCTTTGTGGCCCTGCTCAGGGTAGTCTTGTGTGAAATTGTTTTCCCTGCAGAGCCTGGGCTCCTGCAATTCCACTGGAATAATCCTTGGCTGTGTGCAGGGGCAGCTGAGCCAGCGAGGGGAGCAGAGGCATCTGCACAGACACACACACAGAACCACACTGCCCTGGGTGTGGGGAGCTCAGCCAGCTCACAGAACACAGCCCCACACACTGCCCTGGGTGTGGGGAGCTCAGCCAGCTCTCAGAACACAGCCCCACACACTGCCCTGGGTGAGGGGAGCTCAGCCAGCTCACAGAACACAGCCCCACACTGCTCTGGATGTGGGGAGCTCAGCCAGCTCACAGAAGACAGCCCCAGACACTGCTCTGGGTGTGGGGAGCTCAGCCAGCTCACAGAACACAGCCCCAGACACTGCCCTGGGTGTGGGGAGCTCAGCCAGCTTACAGAACACAGCCCTGGGTGTGGGGAGCTCAGCCAGCTCACAGAACACAGCCCCACACTGCCCTGGGTGTGGGGAGCTCAGCCAGCTCACAGAACACAGCCCCACACTGCCCTGGGTGTGGGGAGCTCAGCCAGCTCACAGAACACAGCCCCACACACTGCCCTGGGTGTGGGGAGCTCAGCCAGCTCTCAGAACACAGCCCCACACACTGTCCTGGGTGTGGGGAGCTCAGCCAGCTCACAGAACACAGCCCCACACTGCCCTGGGTGAGGGGAGCTCAGCCAGCTCACAGAACACAGCCCCACACACTGCCCTGGGTGAGGGGAGCTCAGCCAGCTCACAGAACACAGCCCCAAACACTGCCCTGGGTGTGGGGAGCTCAGCCAGCTCTCAGAACACAGCCCCAAACACTGCCCTGGGTGAGGGGAGCTCAGCCAGCTCAGAGAACACAGCCCCACACTGCCCTGGGTGTGGGGAGCTCAGCCAGCTCACAGAACACAGCCCCACAGTGCCCTGGGTGAGGGGAGCTCAGCCAGCTCTCAGAACACAGCCCCACACACTGCCCTGGGTGAGGGGAGCTCAGCCAGCTCTCAGAACACAGCCCCACACACTGCCCTGGGTGAGGGGAGCTCAGCCAGCTCACAGAACACAGCCCCAAACACTGCCATGGGTGAGGGGAGCTCAGCCAGCTCAGAGAACACAGCCCCACAGTGCCCTGGGTGTGGGGAGCTCAGCCAGCTCACAGAACACAGCCCCACACTGCCCTGGGTGAGGGGAGCTCAGCCAGCTCACAGAACACAGCCCCACAGTGCCCTGGGTGTGGGGAGCTCAGCCAGCTCACAGAACACAGCCCCACACACTGCCCTGGGTGTGGGGAGCTCAGCCAGCTCACAGAACACAGCCCCAGACACTGCCCTGGGTGTGGGGAGCTCAGCCAGCTCACAGAACACAGCCCCAGACACTGCCCTGGGTGAGGGGAGCTCAGCCAGCTCACTAAACACAGCCCCACAGTGCCCTGGGTGTGGGGGGCTCAGCCAGCTCACAGAACACAGCCCCACAGTGCCCTGGGTGTGGGGAGCTCAGCCAGCTCTCAGAACACAGCCCCAGACACAGCCCTGGGTGTGGGGAGCTCAGCCAGCTCACAGAACACAGCCCCACAGTGCCCTGGGTGAGGGGAGCTCAGCCAGCTCTCAGAACACAGCCCCACACTGCCCTGGGTGTGGGGAGCTCAGCCAGCTCTCAGAACACAGCCCCACAGTGCCCTGGGTGAGGGGAGCTCAGCCAGCTCACAGAACACAGCCCCACACTGCCCTGGGTGTGGGGAGCTCAGCCAGCTCAGAGAACACAGCCCCACGCTGCCCTGGGTGTGGGGAGCTCAGCCAGCTCACAGAACACAGCCCCACAGTGCCCTGGGTGAGGGGAGCTCAGCCAGCTCACAGAACACAGCCCCACGCTGCCCTGGGTGTGGGGAGCTCAGCCAGCTCACAGGACACAGCCCCACACACTGCCCTGGGTGAGGGGAGCTCAGCCAGCTCACAGAACACAGCCCCAAACACTGCCCTGGGTGAGGGGAGCTCAGCCAGCTCACAGAACACAGCCCCACACACTGCCCTGGGTGAGGGGAGCTCAGCCAGCTCACTAAACACAGCCCCAGACACTGCCCTGGGTGTGGGGAGCTCAGCCAGCTCACAGAACACAGCCCCAAACACTGCCCTGGGTGTGGGGAGCTCAGCCAGCTCTCAGAACACAGCCCCAAACACTGCCCTGGGTGAGGGGAGCTCAGCCAGCTCACAGAACACAGCCCCACACACTGCCCTGGGTGAGGGGAGCTCAGCCAGCTCACAGAACACAGCCCCAAACACTGCCCTGGGTGAGGGGAGCTCAGCCAGCTCACAGAACACAGCCCCTTTGCACATCTCCCTGTTTTCCCCTCGGTGCTTGCCCTGTGAAGGCTCAGGGAGCTGCCAGGCAGGGATGAGCAGGAACAGAGGGGCAGGGAAACACCTCAGAGCACACCCAGGGCCATCCTGGCAGGCAAACTATCCTCAGAGGGTGGGTTGTGCTGTGCTAGCTGGAGAGGAGGGGGTGGGCTTCTCATACTTGGTATTCACTCATCACACTCAGAATGGAAACCTTCATGTCAATGTTGAGTCATGAACAAAACAGACTCCAAATAAAAGCAAAAAATTAAGTTAAAATGAATTTATTAAGAAACCCATCCCTTTTATACCCTAGTTCGCTACAGGTGGACTTGATTTGTCCTTTAATTAAAACACCATCACCATTGGCTAATTAAGAACCCACCCTTTGGTAAACACATCTCCATAACACATTCCACCAGTTCACAACACCAGGTGCAGCCAGTGAAGATAAGAATTGTTTACAATTCTCTCTGAGCTTCTCACTGCCCCCTGTGTGTCAGGGTGGTGGCACAGTCCCATCCCAGGGGGCTCAGGGTGGTGGCACAGTCCCATCCCAGGGGGGCTCAGGGTGGTGGCACAGTCCCATCCCAGGGGGCTCAGGGTGGTGGCACAGTCCCATCCCAGGGGGGCTCAGGGTGGTGGCACAGTCCCATCCCAGGGGGCTCAGGGTGGTGGCACAGTCCCATCCCAGGGGGGCTCAGGGTGGTGGCACAGTCCATCCCAGGGGGCTCAGGGTGGTGGCACAGTCCCATCCCAGGGGGGCTCAGGGTGGTGGCACAGTCCCATCCCAGTGGGGCTCAGGGTGGTGGCACAGTCCCATCCCAGGGGGGCTCAGCCCTCCTGCAGTGCCAGCTGTGGTTCTGCTGGAGCAGGGATCCTGCCCAAGGCGGGAGTTTTCCTCTGCAGCTCCAGGGCTGCTGGAGATGGGCCTGCTCTCCCTCTGGGAATGCAGGGCAGCAGAAAGCTGCTCCTCTGGGAATGCAGGGGGCAAAGGCTGCTGGGCTGTTCCAGGGCAGATTGGATCCAGGTGGGAATGCTTGGCTCCTCCCCTGGGCAGAGCATCTCCCCATGGGATGGTGGGATTTGATCAGCCCTGCAGGGACACTCCCTGGCCATGGACAGCAGAGAATTAATAATGAATGGCCCATGGACAGCAGAGATCTCCTGGAGGGAGGGTTGGCTGTGGCAGAGATAAAGAAAAAACTGCCCCAGGAACAGCAGAGAGCTGCCCAGCTCTGACAGAACACACAGCCCCATTTCCAGCCCAAGACATCCCCTTATCAGTGCTGTGCCTCAGGTTATCAGCCAACATCCAAACGTGAGGAAGATGCTTATCCCTGCTCTGATAACGCAGTAATTTCCTGCTCCTTTTCTCCCGTGTTTGTTTCTGTATCCAGGGCAGTGCCAGCAGGAAGATGTGGCTGATATCCCTGCTCCAGGGTGCCCAATTCCTGACCTGCCTGCGACCTGGGCCGTGCTGAACTTTAATGAAATCT
Source organism: Serinus canaria (assembly GCF_022539315.1). Taxonomy (NCBI): domain Eukaryota; kingdom Metazoa; phylum Chordata; class Aves; order Passeriformes; family Fringillidae; genus Serinus; species Serinus canaria. The sequence goes on from NC_066337.1 coordinate 3,720,523, forward strand.
GATGGAAACGTTCTGTGCCTGCACCAGGCAGAGCAGATCTGAACCTGAAATCAATTTGGAGGCATCCCTTTGACACAGTTGTAGACAGGAGGAGCCCAGGAGCAGGGAGAGAGCAATTGCCATGTAATTATGGGGTCTGTCACTTCACACTTGTGTGTGATGGGTGTCCTAAAGCCAGCTCTGCACCATGGATATGCTAATTTGTCATGCTGACAGACAACAGAATCCCAGCTCACACAGCCAGGGTAGCTAATTGAACAGACAAACCAATCAACAGATGTGGCAGATGAGGAATTTTAATAGGAAGAATTAAATATATAGAGTGACCTTGCGGTGGTGCTTAGGATAATTTTATTTAATACTAGAGTCTGAGCAGGAAATTACTTCAAAAGCACAGAAAGCATGACAAGTTATGACAATTTTGCCAAGGTTCCATGGCAGCTTTTTTCTTTTTTCCAGAGCCTTTCATCAGCTCTCTAGATCCACTTCAAGAAAATGGGAATGTGGGAAAATTTAACCAGGGTGCATGACCAGTGCTTGCCCTCTGCTGAGGTCAGTTCAGGCACTGAAGATTAACTCCTCCTTTGTCCATCTCTCTTCTTGGTCTTGTCCTTGTTCATCAGAGTTGTGCTGGGCTGAAAACAAGACAAGGAAATCTTTTGTACCACCCTCAATTGTAATTTCTCTTTTACTGCTTTGCCTCCAAAAGGTGCAACTCCTGCTCAGGAATTAGGGCCCAACAGCACCAGGATTTGCTCCTCAGCTTTGTTTCTTTAAATGTGAGCTGGGCAATCCATCCCCATCCCTCTCCTCCCCAGAGCCATCTGGGCACATCAGCTGTGATGGATCCTTTCAATATTGCACCTTCTGTCCTGCAAATGGAGCTTTCCCTCCCCTTTTGTAGCTAAAAGCTGCTAATATTTGAGTTCCCATCCCAGTCAAGCAGGCCATCAGCCAGAAGGCTTCCAGGGACATGTGACACTGCTCCTTGCTCTGCTGGCTGGGACAGTAAATATTGTGGAGCCAGAGCCAGGGGGATTTACAGCCCGTGGCATCATCTGGCTCCTGGGCTGGGTTCATCCCTGGGTTACTGCTCTGCAATCCCCAGGAATTATCCCAAGCACTGAATCTGCTCCAGTGGCAGGCAAGAGTGGAATTTCAGCTCTGTTTTAACTCACTGCTGTCCAAAATACACCTGAAGTGGATCAGCACAGTGCTGGAGGTTTAAGCTGAGCTTGGGTGATCCAGAGGATGGGGGGAGTTGGGAGGCAGGGGTTGGGTTTCAGCTCAGGTGAGGTTGAGCTGCTGAATCTTCTTCAGGAACATTGCCAAGGCTGACAGGAAAATCATTTACAGAGGGAAACTCAGGATAGATCCCCAGCAAAGCCTGGCGAGTGGCAGGGGTTTTTTCATTGAGAAATTCAAGGCAAATTACTTTAAAAATTTACTCTGCTTGCAGAACTCTTTGAAATTTAAGCTTTTAAACTCAGTCTGTTATTAGATAACTCAAGAGAATGCTCCTGGAGCTGTCAGCCAGCCAGTATTCCCAATCCTGGTGGCACTGGAAGGGGTTAAATGCTCAAATTTCTAACCAGCCAAGGCTTCAGGACAAATCGTTTGATGTGTGAGCCGCTCTCCTTTTGTTTCAGTCGAGTTTTAGTCGTTTTAGTTTCCCTGCAGTCATTCTCAAAACCTTGTGTGCTCATAAAAAAGCAGGGCAAGCACTGAGGGCCCTGAGTGTTGCTGTCCAGGATGAAAGGTCAGCTCCCAGGGGAGCCCCTGCATGGAATTCGCCCCTCGGGTTCCATTTGGAAGAGCCCCCATTCCTATGGAAATCACTGGAATTTATCAGGCTGGTTTTGCTTATTCAGAAGAAAATGAAGCCTTATGATGTTTGCAGTGCCTGAAAATTTGGGCATTTAGGGCCTTCCAGCAGCAAACACAGCTCTGTGGCACCTAAAAATGAAAAAGGGCCTGAAATCAGAATTCCAATTGCCAGTGGAGGTGTGTGGAACAGGGAGTGAGCAGGAAATAACAGCTCTCAGATCTCTCTGAGCACCTCTGTGGCCTCTGAGCTCTTCCAAATCACCAATTTTGGCTGCACAACCCATCCAGGCTGGGAGCAGCTCCATTACTTCAAATTTCTTCTTCCTATGGAGAGTTAAACGGAGAGGAGGGCAGGGAGAGAGGCGTGGAGAGGCCAAATAAATCAGCACCATTTACAAAAAGGGCTGAAAATTAAAAGAGAGGGAGGGAGAAGAGGCGAGTGTCAAGCAGTAAAACGAAAAATGAGCAAGTGCCATGATAAAAATGATGCAGTGTCCAGGCAGCTCAGTCCTCAGCCTTGAGAACCTCACCAGGAAAACATTACTCAGTGAAGATGAATCCCTTCAGTTAACCTTCTTCACAGCAACATCTTTGCAGGTCAGAAAATTATTCCTCTCTCGCTGCCCAGCTCTCCAGTGGGCTCCTGAATATCTTTGCATATGGATGGGGAGGTTGGATTGGCTCAGGCTGGGCTGAATTGGCAGAGAGATTCCCTAAATCTGGGAATATTGCGCAGCATAATTCTTTTTTGATAAGAATATATCGAGGAGAAAATCCTCCCTAAAGCAAACAAAGGGCCCACAGCCTGCTGCCACCAGGCTGTTTTTCAGCTGGTGGCCAGGCTGGAATCTCTGCACTGCAGCACAAGTGCCTGGAAAAATTATGAGGATTTCAGCAAAACTCTGAAAGCCACAGGAGCAAAGTTGCTTCTGAGTTCCTGCTCCATTCCCATCTGTGAGGATTCAGGAGCTGCAGGAGATTCTTTGGAGCCCTTCCAGCTCCACACTGCAGCTGTGGAAATGTTCCTTCCCTCACCACCTCTCCTTGGCCATTGAGATATTTTAACTCTGAGGGTGATCTTCAGTTGGGCAGGGTCCTCCCTCGCAGCTTTTGCACCCTAAAATTCAGAGATTTGTTGGTTTTCATGGCACTGCTGTCACCAGAGTGGCACAGAGGTGTCACCCACATGTTCCATGAAAAATCCTTTCCTTGGGATTTGTTCCTCCTGAGGAGCTGAGAGGGCTCAGGAACAAACTGCAAACAATTCTTCTCTGCTGCTGTGGGTGCAGCAGGTGGGGCTGGGATTGGTCTCTGGGGTTGTTTCTGATCAATGGCCAATCCCAGCCCAGCTGTCCAGACTGGCTGGGGCACAGACAAACCTTTGTCATTCATTCCTTTGCTATTCTCAGCCAGCCTTCTGCTGGAATCCTTCCTTCTGCTCTTTTAGTGTAGCTTTAATGTCATATATATCATAAAATAATAAATCAGCCTTCTGAACATGGAGTCAGATCCTCATCCCTTCCCTCACCCTGAGAACGATGCAACACACAGGGTCTGTCCTCCAGCCCCCCCTGGCCTGGGCTGGTGCTCCATCAGCCCCCAGACACAGATTTTCTCCCCAGGGCAGAACATCCCAGCTGCTTCCAGAGGGCCAAACAGCAAAATCCTGCCAAGGCTCACATCCCCAGGCAGGGGAGAGGGGCAGACCCAGAGCCACGTTTGTCTCAGGGGTTCATTCCTGCTCACCAGGGCAGTCCCATCTGACCGAGGGAGAGCAGCCCAAGCCCTGCAGTTTGGTGTTTATTGCTTGGTGTCTCTTGGACAGCCTCGCTCACAGGATGCTGCTGATCCAAACATCAGCCAGAACATCCTCAGGCTATGGATTTTAGGCAGATCCACAGCAGCAGGCTGGGAGAAAAGGGGTTCTGAGCTGCTCTGAGCACGGAGCCTTCCTTGGGATCACAAACTCCGCGTGCAGACCTTGCAGGGCACAGATCCTGACGTTCACTGGACTGGCTCCAAGAGGGGAGCAGGGCTAGGAGAATTTGGTGCTTCCTTGCCACAGGAAAACAAAAAAATACAAGTAAAAATCTGCTCTGCCACCAGTCCAGGGCAAAAAAATTGACAAGCAAAGACTGTGTGAAAGTGACAAGCACAGGACATTCACTCTGAGCCTTCCAGGGTCAGATTTTGTGGCTGATGGACACAGTAAGAGATTGCAGAACTGTATCAGAGCTCTGCAAAAATAAAATAAA
>NC_066337.1:3725104-3779690 GCF_022539315.1 Serinus canaria
TCTCGCTCCCCAGCTCTCCAGTTGGGCTCCTGAATGTCTTTGCATATGGATGGGGAGGTTGGATTGGCTCCGGCTGGGCTGGACTTGGCAGAGAGATTCCCTAAATCTGGGAATATTGCGCAGCCATAATTCTTTTCCCTGATAAGATATATCGAGGAGAAAATCCTGCCCTGAAGCACACAAAGGCCCCCACAGCCCTCTGCCCACCAGGGCTGTGTTTTTCAGCTGGTGGCCAGGCTGGAATCTCTTCTCTGCACTGCAGCACAGTGCCTGGACAAAATTATGAGGATTTCCAGCAAATCTCGGAAAGCCCCGAGTCGAAAGTGTTGCGTCTGGTTCCGGCTCCATTCCCATCGGTGAGGATTCAGGAGCTGCAGGGATTCTTTGGAGCCCTTCCCGCTCCACACTGCAGCTGTGAAATGTTCCTTCCCTCACCACTCCTCCTTGGCCATTGAGATATTTTTAACTCTGAGGGTGTCATTCATGGTCCTCCCTTGCAGCTTTTGCACCCTAAAATTCATGAGATTTGTTGGTTTTCATGGCACCTGCTGTCACCAAAGTGGCACAGAGGCGTCACCCGACACATGTTCTATGAAAAATCCTTTCCTTGACTTATTGTTCCTCCTGAGGAGCTGAGAGGCTCAGGACAAACTGCAAACAATTCTTCTCTGCTGCTGTGGGTGCAGCAGGTGGGCTGGGATTGGTCTCTGGGGTTGTTTCTGATGCCATGGCCATCCCATCCCAGCTGTCCAGACTGGCTGGGCACAGACAACCTTTGTCATTCATTCTTTGCTATTCTCAGCCAGCCTTCTGCGGGAATCCTTCCTCTGCTCTTTTAGTGTAGTTTTAATGTCATATATATCATAAAATAATAATCAGCCTTCTGAACATGGTCAGATCCTCATCCCTTCCCTCGCCCTGAGAACGATGCAACACACAGGGTCTGTCCTCCAGCCACCCCTGGGCTGGGCTGTGCTCCATCACAGCCAGACACAGATTTTCTCCCCAGGGCAAACATCCCAGCTGCTTCCAGGGCCAAACAGCAAAATCCTGCCAGGCTGACATCCCCAGTGCAGGGAGAGGGGCAGAGCCAGAGCCACTTTGTCTGAGGGTTCATTCCTGCTCACCAGGGCAGTCCCTCACGCACCACAACTGACCGAGGAGGCCCCAAGCCCTGCCTTGGTGTTTAGTTTATCTTGGTGTTTTTTATTGCTTGTGTTGTTTTTGCTTGTGTTTCTTGTGGCCTCGCCCACAGGATGCTGCTGATCCAAACATCACCAGAACATCCTCAGGCTGTGGCTTTTAGGCAATCCACAGCACAGCCTGGGAGAAAAGGGGTTTCTGGCTGCTCTGAGCACGACATTCCTTGGGATCACAACTCCGCGTGCGACCTTGCAGGGCCGCGAGCCTGACCTTACTGCACTGGCTCCAAGAGGGGAGCAGGCCACGACAATTGATGCTTCCTTGCCACAGGAAACAAAAAAAATACAAGTAAAAATCTGCTCTGGCCACCATTCCAGGGCAAAAATTGACAAGCAAGACAGGTTTGAAATTGCAGCACAGAACTTCACTCTGAGCCTTCCAGGTGTCAGATTTGTGGCTGATGGACACATAAGAGATTGCAGAACGTATCAGAGCTCTTGCAAAAATAAAATAAAATAAAGTAAAATAAATAAATAATAAAAAAATAAAATAAAATAAATTAAATAAAAAATAAAATTAAAATTAAAATAAAATAAAGTACAAATGAATAAATAAATTAAATAAAATAAAAAATTAAAAAAATAAACTAAAAATAAAATGAAAATGAAATAACAATAAAATAATAATAAAATAAAAATAAAATACTAGAGAAGCAGAAACATATGGTAATGAAAAGGCAGCCTTGAGAAATGGAAATAGAACTGCTGTTTCTTTAATACTGTGTCAGCCTTTGTATGAACTGGCCAAGCCCAAAGAAATGGACTGCTGCTTCCATTTACAGAAGACCAGGTCTGGGCCTCTGATGGCTCTATAATAAATGCTCCATTATCTCTTACATGTATTGTAATATCTGACCCTAGTTTATTCATTCACAAATCGGTCATCTTTCACACAGAAGCACGTCTCTCCCTTTCATCCAGGAGTTTTCAGAGTCCTGCTCTCACCCTGGTGATTTCAGCCTGTTAAATGTTACTGAAGGAGCTGAGGCCTGGTGAAGGGAACAATTTATCCAATTCCTGCCAGGAGGCTGGAGCAGAGCCGTGAATAGGCTGGCGTGAATGAACCATGAGTGAGGAAAGGTGTCAGGATAGAAACCCGCAGCACCCCCTGCTTTGGCTGGAGATTCTTCTTTACAAGGTAAACCCCGTCCCCTGAGCAGATTCTCCGTGTGCGTGAGGACAGCTTTCAACATTCACATCCTTGTCTTGCGCACATCTCTTCCTCGTGGTTCACTTTCCTTATTTTTAACCTGTGTTTCCCCGATTTTCCTGCTCTATTGGTGCCTCCCCCCCCCTCCTCAGCAATGTATTGTGTGGACCCCACTGAGATAGAAATTTCCCCTGGGCAGCCTTGCTCTGAGCCTCTGAGATGAATTTCATCACCCTTGCCCCAGAACCTGTCCGGCAGTGATAGGACCTCTGTTGGTCCTTTGCGGCTTTATATTTTTTTTCCTTGCTGGGCTTCATCTCATGAGGAGATATCTCCCCTAAAAGACTCCGGCTTGAATGCAATTTGTGTGTAGTTCAGCATAAGCACGAGTAGATAACGGGAGCACTTAATCAGCCAATTAAGCTGCTGCAGACACGGTTTAAGCTCCATGCCTTTGAGCTGCTGCTCTTCTCTTCTCTTCTCTTTCTCTTTCCCTCTTTCTCTTCTTTTCTCTTCTCTTCTCCTGCTCTTCTCCTCTTCTTCTCCTTCTCTTCTCTCTTCTCGTACTCTTCTCTTCCTTCTCCTTCTCGTTCCTCTTCTCTTCTCTTGACTCTTTCCTATTCCTTCTCTTCCTTTCTCGTTCCCCCCCGATTTCTCTTCCGTGGGATCTCTTTTCTCTTCTCTCTTCTCCTTCTCTCTCTGCTCTGCTTCTTCTCGTTCTCTTACTCTGTCTCGGTTTACTCTTGGTCTGGGTGCATCTGTTCGTCTTTCTCTTCTCTTTCGTTATCTCGTCCTTTCTTCTTCTCTATACTCTCCTCAGCTGTTTTCCCTCGCTTCTCTTCTCATCTCTCTTCTCTTCTCTTCTCTCCTCTCCCTCTCTCCTCTCCCTCGGTCCGCTCCTCTCCCTCTGCGCTCTCCCTCTCCTCTCCCTCTCCTCTCGTGCCGCTCCTCCCTCTCCTCTCCTCTCCGTCGATCCTCATCCGCATCCGCTCCATCTCCTCCCCTCTCACCGCATCCTCGGCCGCTCGCCTCTCCTCTCCTCTCCTCTGCCCTCTCCTTCTCCCTCTTCCTCTCCTCGCTCCTCTCCTCTCCTCGCTCTCCTCCTCCAATCTCCTCTCCTCAGTCCGTCTCCATCCTCTCCGCTCGGCTCACTCGCATCTGCCTCCTCCTCACTCCTCTCCTCTCCTCTCCTCTCCCACCTCCTCGCTCTCCCTCGTCCTCCTCCTCTCCTCTCCTCTCCTCGTCCTCTTCCTCTCGCTACTCCTCTGGCCTCCCCTCCACCTCCCCCTCCCCTCGCCGGCTCCGGCGCGTGCCCCCTCCCCCTCCCGGCCATCGCCCTCAACCCTCGCCCTCCCGCCCCTCCCCTCCCCTCCCCTCCTCCGCCAGGTTTCTCCTTAAAAAAACCCCTTGTGGACAAGAGAAACAACATCCCATGTTTTAGTTTTCTGAAAGTTCTATACAACGTCAACTAACTCCGCGAAACTGTTAATATAATAAGAGACTAATATACATCTAAGTTCCAAAAAACCAAATTTGAATTTGAAACTCACACATTTAATTGCAACCCTAACAAAATAAAGTTTAACCTCAACAGGGTTGAGTTTAGAGAGATGAGTTTTAACTCACCCAGCCCTGGCTGCGGTGGCTCTGGGGGATTTTTGGCCTTTCTGTGCCCACTTTGGTGGCAAAAATAAAGAGTCCCAGCCCTGCTTAGGATTCACTCTGGCCACTCTGCCTCTCCCTGCAGCCCTGCTCATTAGCAATACAGATAAGAGGCTGTCAGCAGCTGGGAGCCTTATCCTGGTGGGATAAAACCGATCTGTGTGCTTGGATCAGCAGCCTTGTCCTCCCTGAGCTCTCCTTGCAAGGCTCAGTCATTGCAGAAACACGGGGAGGAGGGAGGTGAGGATCCAGGGGATGGATCCCGCTGATTCCACCTTGATTCCACCCTGATTCCACCCTCTGATTCCACCCCAATTCCACCCTGATTCCACCCTTATCCACCCTTATCCCACCTTGATTCCACCTTCTGATTCCATCCTAATTCCACCCTTATCCCATGTTGAGTCCACCCCGATTCTGCCCCGATTTTATCCTGATTCCACCTTGATTCCATTCCGATTCCTCTCCATGATTCCACCCCTGATTCCACCTCGATCCATCCTGATGCCACTTTGATTCCACTCTGATTCGATCCTGATTCCATCCTCATCCCATGTTGAGTCCACCCCGATTCTGCCCCGATTCTTATCCTGATGCCACTTTGATTCCACCCTGATTCGATCCTGATTCCATCCTCATCCCATCACAATTCCACCTCAATTCCACCCCCCAATTCTACCCTAATTCCACCTTGATTTCACCCTGATTCCACCTTAATTCCAACCTTTGATCCCACCTTGATTCCAGCCTGATTCCATCCTCATCCCATCCTGATTCCACCTCAATTCCACCCTGATTCCACCCTCAATTCCACCCCCTGATTCCACCCTGAGTCCATCCTGATTCCACCCTGATTCCACCCCAATTCCACCTGGATTCCAACCGGATTCCACCCCCTGATTCCACCCTGATTCCACCCTGATTCCACCTTGATTTCACCCTGATTCCACCCTGGTTCCACCCTTATCCCACCCTCTGATTCCACCCTCCAGACCCCTGGGCTCCCTCTGGTTCCTGCATTTACATGGGAAGGAAATGGAGTTTTACAGCAATTCCTTTGTTCAAACCACAATCCCCTCCCTGGGTGAAAGAACCCCCGGCACTCAGAGCCTGGCTGGAACAACGCCTTCCTTTCACATCGATTCCCTCTGTTTTCCACCTTCTGGCCTCCTTTCACCTTTGTTTGGGGTGTTTTTCTCAGAACAAAAGGAACATCCGCGTGCTCTGACAGCCTTGATGCTGGTGATTCTCTTTTGACCCCGCTCTGGTGCAAACAATGAAAGCAATAAAAACAAACTTGTTCAAGGAGGAGTTCAACGATTTGGTTCAAGCAGCCTGCCCACACTCCTTGTACCTTCCAAGGACACCCAGGATAAAGGTTTGAATCCTAATTTGAGCTTGATTTTGGGGAGAAATCCAACACAATCCAACTCACCCCCTGAATTCCTTGGGGGACCTTTTTTAGTGATTTGGTCATCCCTAAACCCCGTGCCAAAACTTTGCTTTTGGTGGGAATTTGTACCAAAGCTTTTGGTGGGAATTTGTACCAAAGCTTTTGGGAGTTTTCTCCTTCTGGCTGTTTCAGAATTCGAGCTGAGACTGCAGAGTTATAAATGGAAAAACAAAAAGGCATCCAGTTTGTAAAATCTATGAGTTCCTATTGATTTTGGCCATCCCATGAATTGAAACAAGGCTCCTGTGCAGAAATCCTCCAAAGATGCCATGTTCTCCTCTCCTCTTGACACAAGACTTTATCGATCCCCGTGTTTGTGCCACATGAATGATGGATTATCTCATATCAAACCTTGCAGTATTCATTTAATGCCTCTGAATAAAACATTTCTCACAGATTAACAGAGCAGTTTTAAGTGAACAACCATTTTCATCTGTTTTAAATTTTCATGGGTACTTTTCTGGAGAACAAGTACATTGTTAATAATTGAAGGGAATGAGACCTTGCTAATCCCTTTGTATTTTAATAAAGTCCTGTTGCACCCCATTCATTTATTTTTAAAATGCCAGCATTTATAAAAATTCGATACATTTGCTGGCCTCCCTTTGAAATGAATAATCCTGAGATTACATGACAAGGGATTCTTTATGTACCAGGGAACTGGAATTTCATTGTGTCCAGAGAGCTCTAAATGTGGTTGGTGATGGATTGCATGGATGAGGGGAGGGAGAACTCCCTGGGAGCAGAGAGGCACTGGGAGAGCAAGGCTGGAAGGAGAGGAGGGTGGAGAAATGAAAAGCAGGAGTTTAAAGAACAGGGAAGTGTTCTTCCTCTAAAAGTGTTCTTTCTCTTTAGAGAAGAAGGAACAGGAAGTGTTCTTTCTCCTCTAAAATGTTCTTCTCTCCTCTAAATGTGTTCTTCCTCCTCTAAAAGTGTTCTTCCTCCTCTAAAAGTGTTCTTCCTCTCTAAAAGTGTTCCTCCCTCTAAAAGTGTTCCTCCTTTTCTAAAAGTGTTCCTTTCTCCTCTAAAAGTGTTCCTTCTCCTCTAAAAGTGTTCCTTCTCCTCTAAAAGTGTTCTTTCTCCTCTAAAAGTGTTCTTCCTCCTCTAAAAGTGTTCCTTCTCCTCTAAAAGTGTTCTTCCTCCTCTAAAAGTGTTCTTCTTCCTCTAAAAGTGTTCCTTCTCCTCTAAAAGTGTTCTTCTTCCTCTAAAAGTGTTCCTTCTCTCTGGAGGAGATAGAACAGGGAAGGGTTTTTTGATCACAGAGACAGGTGGGGATAGAAAAGACAAAGTGTTGGTAGGTAAATACATGGATTTTGTAGATGGATGAGTGCAGAGAACGCTGCAATATTTATTTTCTTTTGTTCTCTGCTTCCATCCCTCCCTCTGCCTTATTCCACGAGTGCCTCTTTCTCCGTGTCACCTCTTGTCTCTGTCTCTCCCTGCCAATCCTTTCCCTGCCACAGACTCCAGCTCAGATCTCCTCTGCCCCTGCCCAGAGCTGCTCAAAGCTTGCTCTGACACGGTCCCATTTCTCTTTTTTCAAACACAATTGCTCCTTTACACACAGCCCCGGGACTACATTTCAAAGGAGAACAGCAAACCCAACACAGACATGATTTCTTTTATCATTAGCAGGGCACCAGCAGCCCCTAGAACTCTCCTCTCAAAAATATTTTGTTCCAGCGAGTTTTCATTAAATTCTGTGGTCAGGCAGACAGGGTTTGCTGCAGGGATCTGTCCTGGAGGCTCCCAAACCTCTGCACATTAGTCATGGTCAGAGCAGCAAGGGAGGGAAGAGGCTCTGGCAGCAGAAGTGAAAAACCCAAATGAAAGCTTTAGGTGCCCTCCTGGGAGGGTGTTTGTACACACAGAGGCAGGGAGCAGCTCTCTGTGTTCCCAACAGCTTTTCAGCTATTCCACTTTCACTTCTGCATCTGCTAATTGTCCTTTTTTTTCCTCTTTTGAGAGCTCTGTATTGAGAGGGTAGAAATCAAACCCTCCCGAACTGAGATCTCTGCCTCCTCCAAGGATCCCTTTGCAAACGCTGCCTCTCAATTGCTTGTTGATATTTGACCATGAGTCACCTCTGCATAAATCCCTGCCAGGCATTAAAATCATGGCAAAGATGCTGGAATGCTGAGCTAAATGGATGAGTTAGTGGGAGGAACAGAAATTGGGCTGGGCAGCACAGCTTGTGTTTGGATAGACAGCGCTCTGTGAGCGGTTCCAACCAACAAGTTGTGAAAACCTGTTGTGGGAAGGAGCTTAAAACAGCTCTGCACAAAGTCTTCAGGGGAGAAAATCTCTTTTCACATTTTTAATCAAGTTGCTGCTTAGCTGTTTACTGATGAGCTCCTGACAGGGGATGGAGAGAGGCAAAGTTGGTGCCTGAGAGAGATTTTTAATGGAGCTGCAGTGACCGAGCTGGGCAGGTTGGGTTTGATCTCAGCATTTAGGGCAGGAAATGCAAAACTTCTGACAGCAAACACCTCTGGGAAGGGGAACAGCCGTGGGCTGAGTGCCTCTGACCAGGTCCTTGGCACAGGGGTGGTTATAGAGGGTGGGATCAGCCCCTGGCACAAGGATGGTCACAGAGGGTGGGATCAGACCCTGGCACAAGGATGGTCACAGAGGGTCAGCCCCTGGCACAAGGAGGGTCACAGAGGGTGGGATCAGTCCCTGGCACAGGGGGTTGGTCACAGAGGGTCAGTCCCTGGCACAAGGATGGTCACAGAGGGTGGGATCAGTCCCTGGCACAAGGATGGTCACAGAGGGTCAGTCCCTGGCAGAGAGGGGCAGTCACAGAGGGTGGGATCAGTCCCTGGCACAGGGGATGGTCACAGAGGGTCAGTCCCTGGCACAAGGAGGGTCACAGAGAGTGGGATCAGCCCCTGGCACAGGGGTTGGTCACAGAGGGTCAGTCCCTGGCACAAGGATGGTCACAGAGGGTGGGATCAGCCCCTGGCACAAGGATGGTCACAGAGGGTGGGATCAGCCCCTGGCACCCCTCAGATCCCAAGCTGGCTGTGTCAGTGCCAGTGAGTTCCCATTTGCAGGCTGCTGTTGCTCCCTCCTGCAGCCAGGGAAGGGTGTTTTCTCTCCCAGGGCAGTGAGGATCTGCCTGGATCTCTCCTTGGAAGTGAAACAGGGGCCAGTTTCACCCTCCCATTAAATGTTTGTTCAGAGCAATTGCCTTTGTCCCAGCCCACCCTGGCTGCCCAAGGACTCCCTGCCTTGGTGCACTCCAGCCGTGCTGGTGGCTTTGCTCAGACCTTGGGAGCTTCAGGCCCGTGGTAAATTCAGTGGAAATGAGGATTTGGGTTTTTTAGTGAGCAAACAGCTTGTCTGGAAGTCCCCTCTGTCCCTGGAGTGCAGCACAGTCAGTGCTCACAGCACTGCTGCCCTCACCTGTGGGCACAGCCTGGGGGGATGTGGGGCACTGTGGCACAGGACCCTTGGGGCTGCACTGGGAGTGGGGTCACTGCTGTCACCTGCAGCTCTGGCCTCCTGTGAGCCTGGCTTTGCAGCTGCCTTGTCCCAGACTGACCTGCTTCAGCTGCTGCTCCACCATGAACAGTCACACAACCCCAAACCCACAGGAGCCAGCTCGCTCCTTCCTGTCCCATCTTGTGGCACTCACATGAACTTTTACAATTTTATAGAGTGAATTCTGCAGGTTAAATCCTCCCAACACCCAGGCTGTTGTGGGCAGTGCTGTCCTGCTGGAGTCAGACCCACAGTGCCGAGTTCACAAGCAGTAATATTCAAAATAGAAATATTCAGGTCTTTCTCCTTCCTTCCTTCCTTCCTTCCTTCCTTCCTTCCTTCCTTCCTTCCTTCCTTCCTTCCTTCCTTCCTTCCTTCCTGTCCTTCCTTCCTGTCCTTCCGTTCCTTCCTTCCTTCCTTCCGTCCTTCCTGATCCTTTCTTCCTTCCTTTGATTGTCCTTCCTACTTCACTTCTTCCTATCCTTTCCTTCCTTCCTTCCCCTTCCTTCCTTCTTCCTTTCTCTTCCTTCCTTCCTTCCTTCCTTCCTTTCCTTCCTTCTTTCTTCCTTCTTGCCCTTCCCTCCCTTCCTCTCCCTTCCCTTCCCTTCCCTTCCCTTCCCTTCCCTTTTCCCCACAGATGTGCTATTTCCACAACCAGCCTTGCACAGGCACACAAATCCCTCAGGACTGTCAGATTTGGGTGAATTTTAGTGTATCATTCACTACAGAGAGGTGAAATTGTCCAGGCCACCCCTCTCTGCCTCACACACCCCCTGCCAGTGCAGAGATCACAAAAACCACATTTTTATTTTAACTTTACCTGAGTACTCTAAATTAACGAGCTGAACTTCACTCCAGGATCAGCCCAGCAGCTGTGGGAATGTTTGGAAATCGTGTTACACTGAAGGTCTGTTATTTTTTAATATCCCCCTGTCCCCAGGTGTATTTTCAAATCTGATCTCTGGGTGAGAGCCCAGCCTGCTGTAACCCTGACAACAGTGACCCAGATGGCAATCAGCAAAATGGGCTAATTGAATAATGCTGAGCTGGAAGCAGAGCTCTGCACAACTCTGTTACACCCGCCAGCAACTCCATTTCTGTTCAAAATGCTGAGTGAATTTCACATTGAGCACTGTGATCCCACCCTGGAGATGCTGGAAGGGACTGGCACGTGGGCAGTGCCAGAGAGGCAGCCCAGTGTGGCTGGGGGATCTTCCTGGGATTAGAGGGACTGGCTTTATTTATCCCTATAAAACTCTGTGAGGCCCTTGATTAACTTGGAGACAAGGCTGTTCATTACCAGGGTCTCTCAGCAGAGTTGGAACCATGGCTGGGGATTTTTAAGGTTTTTCCTTTGATTGGGAGGCTCCCTGAGGAGGGACAGGTTTGCCCCTGCTGGAAATGTGAAACCTCATTTCACATGGAATGCACAGCCTGGGGGTGACTGCGAGTCCCAGACTGATTTGGGTTGGAAGGGACCTTAACGCTCATCTGGGCAGGGCAAATTCCACCATCCCAGGGTGCTCCAACCTGGCCTTGGACACTCCCAGGGATGGGGCAGCCACAGCTTCTCTGGGCACCCTGTGCCAGGGCCTCACACCCTCACAGGGAGGAATTTTTGTCCTGATATCCAATCTAAGCCTGCTCTCTGCCAGGTTGGAACCATCCTCCCTTGTCCTGTAATGATGCCTTGAGAAGGCTGAGCTGGAGCAGAGGCTGGGCAGAGTTACAGAATAAAGCAGGGATTTATTAAAAGGATCTCCTCCTCCATGGATGCACCTTGGGCAGCACAAGAGCCCAGCCAGGGCTGCACCCAGGATGAACCCAAATGGTCCCAAAATGAACCCAGGATGAACCAAAATGGCCCCAAAATGAACTCAGGATGAACCAAAATGGCCCCAAAATGAACCCAGGATGAATCAAAATGGCCCCAAAATGAACCCAGGATGAACCAAAATGGTCCCAAAATGAACCCAGGATGACCCAAAATGTTCCCAAAATGCCCGAGCGCTCCCGGGGTCTCTCCCTGGGATCAGCTCTGCTCCATTTGCCCCTTGCAGTTCATTGTCCCAGCCCAGCTTTAGCCCAGCCAGTCCCAGCCTTGTTTTTCTCTCTCCAGCCCACGGGGTTTGTGCTCCTGGGCTGAGATTTGGATCATTTGTCCTTGGTGCCCAGCTGGAGCAGGAATTGTTTTGTCTCCCTGCTCTGTGCACAGAGCTCACCATCCCATAATATGAACCCAGACCCTCACACTGAAGCAGCACAGAATGGGAAAATAGAAAAGCCAAAACCTGAGGCATCATCAGCACCCATGTAAAAAGTCCCTGCCCATCTTTCCTGTCTGTTCCCTCTCAGGGCAGCTGGAGCAGCCCTGGGGACAGGAGGGCTGCCAGGACAGACCCCACAGGGCTGAGCTGAGCTGCACTAAAGGGCCCCCAGCCCTGACAGGACACAAGCAGGAGAGGTCTGAAGGAGCCAGCCCACATGGAGAAACAGGACAATTGTCTGGAGGGAGACAGGAATTCAAATGTTGCTAAAAAAAGGCTGAGGAGCTGCCTCAGGCCTTCCCACCCGTGGAGGCTCTGTGAAGCACCCAGAGCTCTGTTCCAGTGCTGGCTGAGAGCTCTGGGTGCTGGGCACGTGGGAGGCTGTGAGTCAGCCCCCACAAGGGCTTGGATTCCTGCAGGCTCTGACTCAGCCTGGCTGCAGTGGGAGGGGGAGGTTTGGAGCAGGAAAAAATCAGCTGTGAAGGGGAAGGGACATGGACATTCTGTCATTAACCTCTGAGTGCCTCTTTGGCACCCCTAGCAAGGGCACCAGTAATGAGCTCTGGCCAGGCTTGTTGCTGTCCAGAGACCACCTCAGCCACCTGTTCCAGGGAGCAATTCAATATTCCAGCTGCTCCTGCAGCCCTGGGCTGACTCTTGCTCTCAGCAGGGCTGTGCCTGGGGCAGGATGGTTGTTTGAAGCTCAGGACATCAGAGTGGGACAAGTTTAGGCACTGGAAATGGACAGCTGGAGATGCTGCTGGTGGGGAGTGATGGGAAGAGCTCTTGGATGAGCAGGGAGCCTGGAGCTGTGTGAGGAAATTGCCAAATATGAGAGCAGGCTGGAGTTTGTCCATCAGTCCATCCCTGGTGACTCCAGCAGGCACACACAGCCTTGTCCCTGCCTGAGAGCAGGGACCAAGGGAGCCTCACAGCCCCAGAGCTTTGTCCTGCACACAATTCCAGCTGGGGTGGATGTTTGTGTGCTGCTGATCCACCAGGTGTAGCAGCTCCAGGAATGCTCTGGGTCTGGTCGTGGTCCTGGTGATCATTTCCCCTCGAACTGAGCTGAACTGCAGTGCCCAGCGTGGAAAATGTTTTGAGATTCCATTCCAAGGTCCAGCAGTGGAAAGGGTTTTGGGGTGAAAAGTCAGGCTGGGGGTGAAGACAGCCAGGTGTAGGGGTGGATATGGGGTGAGGCTGAGGATGTGATTTTGGTCAGGCACTCTGGGTGACGTGTGACATTTCAGAGAGCTGGAAAGAGGCAGAAAGCAAACAAGGCTCATTAATCCCAACAAAGGGCAATGTCTACAGCTGCCAGCTCCTGCTCTTTCCTTATTGTCTGAGGGCTTCTGCACCATAAACAGCTCCACAAACTGCACAACAAATAGAGCTCTCAAATATTAAATGGCTGCACAGTAGGCACCAAAGTGTGGGAGCAAAGCCCTGTGACACTTCACGTCCTCTCCTGTCTGATTTGGAGATGCAGAGCTGGACCCAGCACTGTGGCTAAGCTGAGCTTAAAGCTAAGCCCAGCCCAGGCTGTGCCCAGAGTAAAACCTGCCAGGAGGAGCTCCACAGGCAGGGAGCAGCTTGGGGAAGCAGCTGACGTGGAAGAGCACAGGCAGCAGTGACAGGCAGGACTTGCAGAGGTGCCAGATCATCTCTGCAGGCTGTGTCAGTGCAGCACTGGGCAGCACAACCAGGCTCCCTCACAAACCCTGGACATGGTGATCATTCCTCCAGGGGGGCTCTCCCTCTCTCTTCTCATGGCCAGGCTCTTGGCTCACACTGAATATTAGAAGAAGAATATTCAGGCATGAATTTATTTTTAAAAGTGGAACAGTCTGTTCCTGTTTGTGGAGAGGTTCTTTTTTGAATGCCCTGAACAAAAAAAAGATCTAAAATCACCTGTGGATCCTGGAGACAGCTCTCCCTCTTGGAAGAGCTTGGTTTCTTTCTTGCTGTGTAATTCAAGCTGGGCAAACAAGAATGCTGCTCAGCCCAGGATGATTTAATATTTAACAAGCCTGCTCTGAGTTGTTATCAAAGTGAAGAGCAGCATGGGAGTTTCTGTTTAATATCCTGCCCCATGTCACACTGTGTCTTCAGGTGGGGATGGAGATTTGGGGCTCCACATCCCCTGGGTTGGAGTCCATGCTTGGGACAGTCAGAGGAGGTGGTGTGACAGTCTGGCACAGGGCACAGAGGGAAGGGAGCCCAGCTGTTCTCATGCTGAGCTAATTCAGTGCAGATCTGGGAATTGAGTGTGAGCACAGACGCCCTGACGCCTTCCCAGGAGCTCAGGAATTCTCTCTGGGTGTGCCAGAGAGAGAATTTGTGCCCAGCTCTGATGATTTCTGATCTGCAGTGAGCTGAAACCTGCAGGACAAGAGCAGCAGGCCAGTCCCTTCTTGCAGCACTGGGCACTCGAATATTGCTCACCCTGCCCTCCTTGATCTGAGCTGCTCTGCCCAGCTCCTCCTGTGAGCCCACCACTGAGTCAGAAATGACACAGATAAACGAGTGACACACTCCATGCATTTTCAGAAGGCTAATAATGATTTTATTAGGAACCCATTCCTTTTTATACCTTGGTTTGCTACAGGTGGACCTGACTGGTCCTTTAATCAACACATTTCACATGACTGGCTGATTAAGACACTGTCTTTATGAGGAAAGCAACTTATCACAAGCACCACCCGCAGATTGTTTTAATATTTGGCTGGCATTGTTTCTCTCCAGCTCCCTAAAGGCTTCCCAGACCAATTCATGGGAAAACTTATCCAGCTTTCTCTCTCTCAGACCAGACTGTCACATCCAAACTCCTTGGACTTCATCAGAGCCACGTGAAGGCAGCTTAAATTTTCCAATCTTATCCCAGTTCCAGACACATATGGGATGACAGGTGCCTGCTAAGGAAGGCAGGAGCCTCCCCTGAAATGGAAAATGCAAACCCCCCTCCCTCTGAATTGCTATAAATTTGAAATTAAGGAGCTCTCAGGCAAAGATATGGGAGTAGGAATAACAGTTCTGTATTAGGGAAGGAAATAAAAGGATAAAATAAACAATGCAGTAACTAAACCAACCCTGGCAGAGGCAGAGCACAGCCTGACACCCTGTGGGTCAGGGGGCTGGCAGCAGTGCCACTGGAATTGTGGCTCAGCCCTCCTGCAGTGCCAGGGCTGGTTCTGCTGGAGCAGGGATCCTGGAGAAGGGTGCACTCTGCCTCTGGAGATCCAGGGGCAGAGGCAGCTGCTGCTCCTCTGGGAAATCCAGTGCAGAAGTCATGCTGGTGTTCCAGAATCTCAGATTCTATCCAGGCAGGAATGCCTGGCTCCTCCCCCTGGGCTCACATCTCCCATGGGATGCTGCAGTTCTTATCAGCCATGCAGGGACATCCAATGGCCTCTGATCAGCAGGTGTCTGCCTGGAGGGAGGAGGGGGTGTGGAAGAGAGAAGGAAAACTGCCCACTTAGAAGCAAACTGCCCTACAGATGGCAAATAGAACACAATTTGCTTGGCAATCCAGGACAGTTGTCCATCTCTTATTTCCAGCCAGGGTGTGGAGCAGACAGTGTCCTCACTTATGAGGCTGTTGCATGATTCTTTCCATTTCCTACCTGGACATTTGGGGTTCTGGCTCACTGCAGGCAGTGGGCAGGAACAGTCACAGCTCCAAAACCGGGATGAAAAGAAGTTGCCTGAAATCAGCCCCAAGAATCAGAAAAATTCTGATTTTTGGTGCTGGTAGGACATGCTTGTCCTGCCAGCATGGCAAAACTCCTGCTTTGGTCCAAGGATCAGCCTGAAAACCATCTCCAATCTTCCTGGTGCTGCTTCAGGAGTTTGCTGCCACATGAGCCTGGAATTCATGCCCCACTGGTGTTTCACAGCTCTGCTGGCTCCAGCACCACCAGGACCTTCCCTGAGGCTGGAGGATCTCCATGGAGAGCCCTGACACGCCTGTGCACCTTGGCCCTGGCATTAATCCTCTCCCAGTGTACCACAAAGTCAGCTTTAGCTGGGAGGAGAGATCAAATAAATATGAAAACTGCTCCCAGAGGAGGGAAATATTCGCTAGACAAGCAGAAAGAAAAGCAATAATATACCGTGTAAGCTACTGCCTTTTATTAGCTCAGCTCCCTTTTCTACCCTTGTAAAGCAGGGCTGTGTTGTTGTATTAATCTTTACTGTGAAGCAAATTAAAGCAGGGACAGTTGTCAGAGCATTATTAAGAGCATCTGTTTAATTAGGGCTGCCTTGGCATCCATTTGAGGGGGGTGGAACAGCCCTGCTCATCCCCTCCTGCCTCACTCCCCCTGCCCCAGCAGGATTGTGGTGAATCCAGGAGCCTTCATCACCTCCCCTTCCTCTGCTAAAGCTCTCCCCATTCATCCTGGGAAGGAGGAAGGAAGGAAGGAGGAGCAGGCAGCAAGGTATGGCTGTCCTGGGACTCTCCAGTGATCTCTGCCTTGAGAGCCTCCAGCCCCACTTACTCCCCCTCAGAAAATAATTTCAAATTCTGTAAAGAGACCATGAACAACTATTAATTATCATTAGCAATTTGCCATTCCAGGCCAGGCTTTCATCTGGGAATCTCAGAGCAGTTTTACAAATGCTAATTAATTGAGACTACTTCATGAAGAAGTCTGTTAAACTCATTTTCCAGGGGTAAATCAAGGCTGGGAGACAGGCAGCCACTTGCTGGAGTCGAAGGTGGTGCTGCCAGTGGAACCAAAACACAAATTGTGTGTTTCAACCACACTGTGTGTTTTCTTCCCAGACACAAACTGTGTGTTTCAATCACAATTGTGTTCCAACACACCAATTGTGTGTTTTCAACCACATTCTCCCACTCTCCCTTCATCCCCTGACACCTGCACAAGGCCACGCCAGGAGGTGACAAAAACAGCTTTGGCCTTGCCCATTTCTTTGTGTTCACGAGATCAGGCTCACTAATAATGATAAAACACAGGGATTAAAATTAAAACAGGGATTAAAATTACTACAGAGATTAAAACTAAACCAGGGATTCAGCTGCAGTCACATTGAAGGGTTTGAAGGGAGCTCCAGGGCTGCTCTGAACAGCTTTTGTTCTCCCTTGAACACTCGCTGCTGGTCCCTGCCAGCACTTTTGCTCTGCTCAGAGCAGCCCTGGCCATCTCTCCTGGCTGTCTCAGGTATCTCTGCCTTTCCCTGCCTGCCCAGACTGCAGTGCCTGATTGTCCTGTCCAGGCACCCTTTCTCCTGTATTTATGTAGCCATTTACCCTGGCAGCCAGCAGTGAATTAATCATTGTGTCTCCAGCCTCTGCTGGGAGAGGCACTGAGTCACCTTCCAGCCCAGGAGGGATGGAGCCTGTGTGTCACCTGAGTGTCACAACCCAGGACATTGCTCTGGCTGCCCTGGAGGACTCCAGACCCTGGCAGGGGGCTCAGAGACCTTGGCAGGGAGTCAGAAACACCTGAGCCTTGGATTTTAGCCCTTGGAATAAACTACTAACTTTGTGTGAAGATGTACAAGCCACAGGGGCTTGAGTAGAATGATGGTGAATTTATCACAGGGTGAAAATGCAGAATTTTGGGGTTTTAGAATGGGAGTTCAAGAGGAAAGGTTGGACATGTCCAACCTTTCTCCTTCTTCTTCTCCTTGTCCTCCTTCTCCTGCTGTGATGTTGGCACTTTCTGGATTGGTTTAGAGTAGAAGCTCGCTGTCTAACACAGGTGATGGGGATTGGGAAGTTATGGTAAATAATGTAGTAAAGGTATTATGTAGTAATGTATTGTAAATAATGTAGTTTTTAGTATAAGAAGCCAACACCAGAGTGCCTCAATCTGACCTGCTGGACAGATCTCAGCGGGTCAGAGAAAGAATGGAATAGATAAGAGCAAATAAACAACCTTGGGAACGAGAGCCAAGGAATCCTGGCTTCTTCTGCAGTCTCAGGGCTGGGAAAAAGAGACTTTGCAACACCTCGGGGTCATCTCCACACCAGAGACCTCCTCACCTGCTAAAACCAAACTGCATTTGGGGCTGCCTGGGGTGGCAGGGGGGCTTTGAAGAGTGGAGGTCAGAGCTCAGCAAACAAAAGTTTGTGTTTGGGGATGGGCTTTGTGCAGTTCTTCACCATCCCAGCCTGGTTTGGGGTGGGAGGGACCCTAAAGATCAACTCCAACCCCCTGTCCTGGGCAGGGACACCTTCCCCAAGCCCAGGATGCTCAGAGCTCCATCCAGCCCTGTCACTGACATGTTCTATGACAAATCCTTTCCTTGGGATTTGTTCCTCCTGAGGAGCTGAGAGGGCTCAGGAACAAACTGCAAACAATTCTTCTCTGCTGCTGTGGGTGCAGCAGGTGGGGCTGGGATTGGTCTCTGGGGTTGTTTCTGATCCATGGCCAATCCCAGCCCAGCTGTCCAGACTGGCTGGGGCACAGACAAACCTTTGTCATTCATTCCTTTGCTATTCTCAGCCAGCCTTCTGCTGGAATCCTTCCTTCTGTTCTTTTAGTGTAGCTTTAATGTCATATAGATCATAAAATAATAAATAATAAATAAAGTTTTAATGTCATATATATCATAAAATAATAAACCAACCCTTCTGACCATGGAGTCAGATCCTCATCCCTTCCCTCCCCCTGGGAGCCCTGAGAACACTGGCACACAGCCCAGCCTTGGGCAGTGCCAGGGATGGGGCAGCCACACCCTGCAGGGCAGTGCCCACAGCAGAACAGAAATAAACCCACCAGGACTGAGAGAAACAGAGCTGAATTCCCCCCATCAGCCTTTTCTCTTCATGCCCTGCCTGTGCCATCGTGTGCCCTTGAAAATCAGGAATTTCCATGGAGCCAAGCCTGTCCATTCAGCAGAGACCATTTTCCCTGGCAGTACATTCCCTGAAAGGTCTGCCTGCTCAGGAACATAAATTATCCCCAGGCTCAGGCTATCTGGTCAGTTAATCAGGTTTAGAGCTGTGTCAGGTCACTCAGAAGTTCAAAGCTGCCCAAGCCTACCTGTGAATCCAAATTCCAGTGAGCAGTGGGAGATATTGTAGCAGAAGCTGTTTTACATGCAAGAAATAGTAAAAAAAAAAAAAAAAAAAAAAAGCCCCAAAAACCCAAGATAAATCCTCAACTTACAAGTGCTTTGGAATATAAGGAGCTCTGAGATAGTCTAAAAAATCTGGACTCTGAATATTTGAGGCTTTCCCATCATTATGAGAATTAAGCATATAATTAGGTATTATCTGAGAATTATCCATAAATGCTCATCACAACATGATATTTGCCAAGTAATAATTAGGCCATGAAAGGAGCTCAAATAATACCTTTGTCTAGAAGATTCAAAGCCGTGCCTTGGGTTGATACAGCACCATGCTGAGGGGGTAATAGGGTTTAAAATTGCAGTAAATTGCAGTTAGACCAAAGCTCAGCCCCTCAAGTGTAAGGAAGCTGCAGAGGGAGAGACAATCAGGGCTTTGTTCCCAAAAAAAGGCAGGACAAGGCACCAGGTTTATTCACAGGAGCAGCACCTGGGCACTAAAACTCCTTCCACATTTTCCCTGGAGTTGAATCCCCATTTTGCAAACTGAGGCTCTCCTCAGAAGTGCAGGATTCTTCTCTTTTAATTTGGGTGGTGTGGAATGATTACCCAAGGATGGGAAAGATTTCTAGGGGATAGAGTTCATTTTGCTTTGGTTTGCAATGTTTCAAACCTCCCCTGATGAGCACAGCAGAATCTTCTGTATTAATTTATCATCATTAGAGATTTTTGGGCTGACCCTAAGGAAGACAGACATTCAAATTGCTTTGAATTCCTCATTTCCATGAAATTCAGTCCAGAACCACAGGGCTCAAGAACATTTGGGACAAACTTCTGCTGCACAGGATTAAACACTGAGTGTCTCTCTAGCAGAAAAGTCAAATTCTGGCATCCTGTCTGAAACCCAAGCTGTACTAAAAGCTTCTTGTGGCTGGCTCTTGATGGCATTTTCAGGAATAAAAGTAGCATTTGACCTCTGGAAATGGAAAAGAACAAGAGTGTGTTCCTTACTCCTCTCCCCATTTTTTTATATTTCCATTTTATTTTCACTTTTATCTCCTCTGTGCAGCCAAAGCTTTAAAAGGATATTTTGGTGTGTTTGGTGCAATAAATTTAATTTTTATTTTTGCTGTCTGTTGGTTCTTTGCAGAGGGAGTGTAAAGGAGGAGCAGCAATACCAGAGGGAGCTACAGCCCCTGGCATGATCCACCCTGTGCAGCAGCTGGAATCCTCCCTGGAATGTTTTCCTGGGTAAAACAGAGCATTCCTGGTGGCTGGATTTGAATTCTGATTTCCCATGGATGAGACCCAACTCTCTTCTTGCCTCCTGTTTGAGCACTCTGCCTCCCAGGGGGGAAGGAAAAGACATTTTCCAGCAGAGAAGTCCATGGAAATTCAGGCTTTGGGAGCTGTAAATGCTTTCATCAGTAGATCAGAGCTGATGAGAAGTGGTGGTGTGGCAGCTGAACCCCTCAGCAGGAGGGGAACAAATCCTCCCTCCACACCTTGGACCACCAGGATGCCTCAAACCTCCCACTCTGGGCCCTGCAGCTGAGAAACTGCTCCCATTTCCAGCAGGAACAATGGAGTGGGGTGGGAATTCCTGGCTGTAGAGACTTCTCTGTTCCCACTGGGACTGATCCTCAGCAAACTCAGCTCGTGCCACCACCCCACTGCTACCAGCCAGTGCCAACCTGGATTTATTCAGCGTTGGAACCTGGTTTTCCCCAGCCTGGAGAAAATGACATTTGGGAGTCTGACCTCTGGGAAATTTCCATGCCATCAGGAAATAACACAGATGAGGGAAAAAGACAATTTGTCTGCAAGAAAAAAACAGTGTTTGAGAGCATCAGTGGTGTTTAAATCTGAGCAGAAAGTGCAATATAAAGATCTCAAACAAATGTAAAACATGTTTTTAATAAAGTTGCCCTCTCAGCCTCTTTATTGTAGGTTTTAAAGGCTAATGTGCAGAGAGGACAAAGGAGGTGACAAACCTGCCACTGCCTGGTGAACTCGGGGTTTTTATATCAGGAGTCCTCTGCCCAGAAGGGATTGTAAAGAAAATGTGTTTGTGTGCTGTGATCCATGGAGGATCTGTGCTGTGCTTGTTCACTTCACAGAGCTAAACATCTCCGTGGTGAGGACGTGGGGTTTAAGGACAGTGCTGCTGACATTAAAATTGGGTTAAAAGTCTTGTTCTGAGGATATTTAGAAAGCCCAGTCCTTGTTCAGTCACACAGCCAGCCAGGCTCAGGCTGTTCAGCTCTTCATCCTGCCCATGGGTGGTTTGGAGAGGAGGCTGCAAGTGAAATCCTGCTGAATGGGGGCCTTGCAGCTGTGAGCTGCTCCCCAGCTGTACACCACAGTTTCAGCCAGAAGATGTTTCTCAGTTTTCTTGCAGTAGAAAATTCTGAGACCTTTTTTTCTACTTGCAACATCAGCAGGCTGGTTTGCCTGTGCTCTGTTTGTGCTTGGTAAAAACATCTTCTGGTTTGGGGTGGGTTTGTCCTTTGCTCTGAGCCATAAAACCCCTTCTCACTCACACACCCTTTGCTCCTTGGTTAGCCAGTCTGGCTCAGCAATTCTTTCTTCTATATCAAAACTTGCTCTCATTTCTATTCCTTCTTCAAATTCTACATTCAAAAATCTTCCTGCTAAGCACAGATATCTGTGAGACTTCCTTGTCCAGCTTTCATCCTTCCCACCAGGAGATGCCAAGCCCTTGCCCTGTGAGCTGTGGGCACGGGTGGAGGTTTGAGGGCTCCAGCTCTGTTGTGGTGTAAAGCTAAATCCTGTCCCTCAGCTGTGACTACTCCCTCCTTCCCTTCCCCTTTCCCCCTTCCTGACTGCTCTCTGTCAGGTTCCACATTCCAGCAAGGGCCTGGTGGGATTGGCAGCAGTTCCAAAGATGCTTCTCAGCCCTGGGGTCATTGGCCTGTCCAGGTGTCCCTGTCCTCTGAGACCCTCCCCCTCCCACCTGGTTGGTGGCTCACCTGTCCTCTCCCCCCTCCCTGTGGGTTTAAAAGGCACTGGAACCATGGGGTTGGGATTCTGTTGGAGCTGTTACTGATATTCAGAGCTCTGTCACCCTGGAATAAACTCTGGATTTAACCCTCTGGCAGAACCCGCTCTCTTTCTCTTCACCATCACCTGAACTTTTCCACCAGAGGTAAACTGAGTTTCTACTGTGCCTGGACTCATTCTGAGTGCCCAACTGCAACCTCCAGCCAGCCAAGGGTGTCTCTGAGGTGAGACATGCCCAGCTGTCACCTCTAGCTCAGTGCAATCAGTACAGCCCTGGAACCTGTGCCTGTCCCACACTGCTGGCTGGGGCAGGAATGCCCCACATGAGTGTGAACTGCAGAGAAAGAAAACAAACTCCTCAACTTTTGTGGAAGTTGTGAAGTTGTAAATGTTTCTTACAGTGCTGGACGCATGTGGGAATCACTCCCTTTAAAAAGACACACCTACCTCTGGGAATTCCAGTCCTTCTTTTATCTCCCTTAATAATCCATATGCATGGAATTTCACAATAGGTTCATACATATTCATTTTGCTGATTTCACATTACCCTCGCAGCTAGTTTTTTATCAGAAAGTACAGAAAGAACTCCTGGGTCACTCTGCCCTGTCTTGATTTATTAAAAAAATACGGATATTGATCTGGTACCGATATCCAACTGTGAGGGACAAAAACTCTAGGAGAGTTTAGAGTTAGAAAGTGTTTGTTTATTGTGGGACAGCTCCCAAACACACACCCGATTTACAGGTGATTACAGAGCCCTTTGATCTGTACAAATATTGAATACCCTAAATATGAATTCATATTCATAACTTTGGTACATCCCATTCCCAATGTGGATATTGATCTGGGACTGATACCCAAAAACTCTCTGACAGTTTAAAGTGTTTGTTTATTGTGGGACAGCTCCCAAATACACACCCAATTTACAGGTGATTGCAGAGCACTTTAATCTGTACAAGTATTGAATACCCAAAATACAATATTCATATCTTTGGTACATCCCATTCCCAATGTGGATATTGATCCTAGTACTGATACCCAGCTGTGAGGGACAAAAACTCTCGGAGAGTTCAGAGTTAGAAAGTGTTTGTTTATTGTGGGATAGCTCCAAAACACCCACCCAATTTACAGGTGATTACAGAGCCCTTTATCTGTACAGGTATTGAATACCCAAAGTACAAATACATATTCCTAACTTGGGTACATTCCATTCCCCTCTTTGTATGCTAATTAGTTCAAGAGCTATTAAGCATGGTAATTAGTTCAAAAGCCATTAAGCATGCGTAGTTTGTTCCTTGGAATGGGTCGGTGGTCCCTTTCTTGGGTCGGGGTCCCAAAATGAGGAGATAAATGAAGTTTTCCTCGTTCTGACCTTTCTGCCTTTTCAATGCAGATATGACAAATGAACCCTCGGTAGAACTCCCATTCCTGCCTTCAATTGGTTTCAGAGCAGAGGAGGCCCAAAATTGTCTTATCTTCCTAAAAACAATTGTCTTATGTTCCCAAAAGCCATTTATCAGCTTCTATATTCTTCGTGAGAAACCCAGCTCACCAAACATTGTGCTGACAAGCAATCAATTATTGGTTAACTGCTAACTCTTAACTTCATCAAGGCCTACCCATTGATTTTAATTAACTCCAATAAAGCTTATCTCTAACTAAAATCCTAGCTCCTCTAAAATCTCTAAATTCCCCAAAGTTTGTGTCTCAGTCTCCCACAGCAGCCTCTGTGTTTCAGGGTTCAAGGGCCCTCCCTTATCTCTGTCCTTTGGCTGAAGCCGTTTCTTTGAGGCTTTTTCAAGAACAGGCAGTCAGACCAAAGCTGTGCTTGCAAGCCACAGACTTCATTCAAAGATGTACATCTCACCTAAATCGAAATGCATTTCTGCTCTGGAAAGTTTCCACTCTGTCTCAGAGTGCTCTGGGCACAGCCAACACATCCCTGCTGCCAGCTGAGCCGAGCTGGCCCTTCAGGAGAGGAGAGGAGAGGAGAGGAGAGCACCAGGGGCTGCTTGTGGCATCCACACACCCTCTGAGCAGAGAGAAACTGGGAGAGAGGCAGAGACAAGAATGATCAAAACAGTTCTTATCTCATTTGCTGCTCCCGTTGCTTTGCACATGTGGAATGTGCTGGCAGATTATTTACCTGAAGGAATTTGGGGAATGGATTCTGCTGAGGATGGTTTTGTTTCCGTGGCCAATCACACAAAGCTGTGTCAGCAGACAGTCACCAGTTTTCTTTAGTATTCTTTAGTATTTGTCATATAGTTAAAGTATAATATAGGGTAATAAAGGAATTAATTATCCTTCTGGTCTCAGGGAGTTCTGTGCATCATTCTTCCCAGACACAGGGGATCCTGGCACCAACAGCTGCTCTCCAGGAGCCATCTCCCTGGGTTCCAGCTGGGATGAGCTGATTCTGCTCACAAGAATGGCCTCATGATGGGGCTGAAGGCACCTTCTGCTGTGGGTTAGGCAGGGCCCAGCCAGGGGGGAGAATGAGGGTAAAAATCCTGTTGGTTGAGATAAAAACAGTTCAATCCAGCAGAGCAGACCAAGGAATTCCTTCAGTGCTCCCCACTGCTCAGCTGTGCCCCCTCCCACCTGTCAGGTGTGATTCCCACTCCAGGCACTCTGTTGGTGGAGTTCTGCAGCCTTTGGTGAAGGTTGGGAGCAGGAATGGACCTGGAGCAGCTGATGGCAGGCAAGGAGCCACCTTTGGTGGGGTGACAGCTCTGTGCTGTGCCAGGAGGTGAGAGCTGCAGCTGCCAGGAGCCCTGGGGCAGGAAAGGCTGGGAATGGGTCTCCAGCTGAGCTCTGGAGCTCTAAATCTGCCAGGCAGGATTTGGGAGGGTTTGACCTTGGTTCCTGATTTCCACTGGGACAAAGGTACAAGAATCCCCCTCTTCAGGTCCCCTGGTTGTAACCCCAGGGCTCAGTGAACAAAGAATGACCTTCACTCCTCACCCTCCACTCTGCTCAAGCCTTTTACCACTTTCCATTTCTTGGAATCTCCATGCTCACCTTATCTCTGTTTTCTTTTTTTTACCTTCACAAAACCAGGCCGTGGCAGTGAGTTTTGGAGTCAGAGACCCTGGAGGATTAACACCAATAATGGAGAGCACAACTCTGTGAGGACCAGGAGATTGCTAAACTCATTAATTTTATTCATAATAGGAAATTAATGTGCAGAAAGGCAATGCCAGCCTGGCAGTAATTGCTTTTTGGTTTTAAAACATTAAGTGGAAAAGTTAAAAGTCATTTCCAGCTGCTGCTTCCTTTCTCCTCTCCCTCACTCCCCCCTTCCTCCTCACACTTTTCCTGTCTCTTATTTGTGTTTCACAAGAATTGAGCTTATTTTTTCTCCCACCTCTGCTTCATTACGAGTCATTATATTTCATCATTACAAGACTTTGGTCATATTTCATTGCTTTCCCATTATGTTTTCATCATTCTTTCTCCTGAAATTGCTGTGCAGGGCAGAGCCAGGCAGAGGATTCAGGCAGCTCAGCTCTGCTGGGGTAATGAGCAGCCACATCTCTGCCCTCTTTGGAGGCAGCAGATGCAATTTGCTGTCCCTGATTCCTCTCCCTGACTACACCACCTCCTTCAGGCAGTGGGATGTTCCTTCATCCCACCCTGGGAAAACAGAAATGTTCCTTCATCCCACCCTGGGAAAACAGAAATGCCATTTCACGCCCTCTTTAGGGTTGAAATAGCTCCTTCTCTTGCAGGCTTCAGAATGTGGGAGGAGGAGAGGTTGGTGAATGAAATAATTGGAGTTCTGAGCAGCCTGAAGCGTGCTGGGCACTGCCTGGCACTGCTCCAGGGGGGATATTCAATATTTACACTGCCCAGAGAGACCCTGCCAGGTCAGCCTTGCAGTGCTCTGCCCCAGGTGTTCTTTGGGGTTGGTACCGCTGCCACAAGGGCAGGGCTGGGCCCAGCTCGTGGTCGTGGCGGGGTCGGACACCCTGAGCTTCCCTATTGGTGCTGCAGAGGTTGTGAGTGAGTTAGGTGTGTCAGGCATTCCCCTGTCACCTGTCCCCTCACAGCAGGCCACCAACTTCAGGCCCGGCCTTGAGGGGGGGGAGAGCAAGACAGGGTGTGAAGGAAGTAGGGAAAGGAGAACCGAAGAGCCGAAGAAAACGAGACCTGCTGAGAAGGATGAAGGCGAGACAAGTGCAGAAGGAGACGATCCAAGGACTGACGAGAGGACGAGGAGAAGGAAGAATGGAGGAGGACAAAGGCGAACAGGTGAAAATAGGCAGGCAAAGGAAACCCGGAGAACGACGGACGCAGGGGCCTGGAGCCCGGCCCTGACCCGGAACACGCCAGTACCTCCCGCCAGGCAACGCAGAACGGACACGGAAAACGGTACAAGTAAAGGAACGTGAACGGAACGGAACAAGGCCCTGTCCCGGCAAGGACAGGACGGACAGACCAGGAACACCGGAAAGGACCGGTGCACACCGTCCGGTCCCGGCACGGTCGTCCCCCTACTTAATCAGCTCACTTTTTCTTTCCGTTCATTAATTCCCTGTCTCTCTCTCTCCCTGCAACTAACGTTCTAACTATCAGCCGGTAAGTGCCAGCAGACGACTGTGAAACTCTCCGTGAAAGTTTCCTCTAAGAGCTGTGAGAGTCAGGGGAGGTGAGTTTGTCCTGCCTTTCCTCAGGGTCTCAGGAGTCTCTAGGGAGTCTCAGTTTGGGCTAATTTTTAATTGTCTAGACCAGAGCATTAAGTCTGAAAAAGTCCTGTGACCCAGTTCCAGATGCAGACCTCGTGACTCATCTCAGCTGCACCCAAGTAGATGAAAAATCCATTATCATCCTTTTTTTCCCCTTTCCCTCTTCCCTTTTGTTATATCTGCAGTGTGTGTACAGCTTAATTTTAGCTCTGATAAAAGCAAATGACATTTTAATTTTTACAGCACGATTTATTGTCATTTGGCTTTAATTTATGAACAAATAATTGAAAAGAAAGAGAGATTGAGCCCTGCCCAGTATTCCTGATATCCACAAGCCACAGCTGTGAGACTGCAGCTATTTCAGGGCCTATTTCACTCACCCAGCCAGGACAGGGATATATCATTTTCTCTCACTGGTTCTGTGCAAAGGTCTAATTATTTGCTCGCTGGCTGAAAAAAAGATCTGAAAAGAAAAATAATCTGATTATCACAGGGCACATATTTTTTTTTTCCTCCTGGTTTTCTGCAATTACAATGAAATCTCAGGGAACTGTGGCTGTTGTTTATTGTGCTCCTTTGCTCCAGACCTTTGTGCTGGTTTGTGCCAGGACCATCCTGGTGGAGAACTGAGGGCTGCAGCAGGGGAGGGTCAGGTTGGATGTTAGGAAAAGGTTCTTCCCCCAAAGCCAAAAAAATTCAGGTTTTATACTTTTTTTTCTTATATTTGTAGCTTTGTAGACTCTTAATAAGTGATTATACAGCTCCAGGTATTTTTCCAACCTTTTCTCTTGGGTTTTAGAGTAACAAGTTAACCTTCTAGCACATTCCTGAAATACTGTTGGGTCTTGTTCTCAAGAAGAACATTTTGTTTTCCAATCAGAATCTGGGAAGGCACAACAAGAAATGGGGCAAAGAGGCTCTGGGCCAACTCAAATGGGGCAGTACCCAGGGGAAAAAATACCTAATTAACTGCTCTTCTAATTGGCCAGGGTTTGTTAGAGATGCTAATTGGTTAACTTCATTAAAATGGCAGAAATCTGATGCCAGGGGTGCCCATAGCCCAGAACCACGGACACAGCTGGGGTGGCTGATAAAGAGCTGCTTTTTTATCTGCTCATTTTAATGCTCCTCTGAGGGGTTCTGACCTTTGCCATCAGAGGGGGCTGGGCAGTGCCCAGGCTCCCCAGGGAATGGGCACAGCCCGAGGCTGCCAGAGCTGCAGGAGGGGCTGGACACCCCTCCAGGGATGGCCAGGGTGGGATTCTGGGTGTGCCTGGGCATGGCTCAATCCTCTGAGCTCAGGATATTCCCTGATCCTTTCCCTCTGGGATCCTGGAGCGATCCAGCCCCATCCTGTGTGTCCCCAACCCTCCTGCTCCCCGTGGTGGGAGGTGACACTGGCTGAGGTGACACTGGCAGGCTCAGGGACCCCTTAGCAGCCAGAGGAGCAGCAGGAGCTCTTGGACCCAGCCCTAATTGGCCTTGGATGCTAATTGGGTTCCTCATTAGCACAGGAGCAGCAGGAGGAGCATCCAAATCCATGGAAAGGGTCTCAGCCCCACCTCAGTGCCTGGAAAGGGGAATCTTCCAGGATCTGCTTCAAGGCTGGAGAGGGGCTGGGAACACAAACCCTGAGAGGAGCCCCTGAGGGAGCTGGGGGGGCTCAGCCTGGAGAAAAGGAGACTCAGGGCTGCCCCCATCCCTCTGACAGCTCCTGAAAGGTGCCTGTGCTCAGCTGGGCTGGGCTCTGTCTGCAGCAGCACTGACACACCCAGAGCTCACAGCCTCCAGCTGGGCCAAGGGAAATACAGGCTGGAGAGCAGGGAAAGGTTTTTACAGAAAGGTGAGAAAGTTCTGGAATGTTCTGCCCGGGGAGGTGGTGGAGTCCCCATCCCTGGGGGTGTTTAACAAAGCCTGGATGTGGCACTGGGGGCCAGGGTTTGGGTGAGGGGTTGGGCTGGGCTGGACTGGGTGATCTTTGGGGTCTGTTCCACCCTGGTGATTCTGTGATTCTCTAAATTCTCTGAATTTGTGTGATTCCCTCTAATTCTTCACCTTTTACCGTAGCTGAGGCCACACTCAGCATTTGCATCAGCTCCTTTCAAAATCCTCTGGACCTCTATCTTGTCTAGCAGTGAATCCCACAGTAAATGGTGCATTTTAAAAAGCAATTATTTACCTGTCTCCATCATAACCGTGCTGCTCTTTCCTCACTCCCTTCCCCCTCTATTTTATTTTCTGCACTCCCAAGTGCTCACACCCTCACGGTGAGGTGCTGCTGCCAGGTGGGTGGGGAGGGCTCTCCTTGGAGCCTGTGGAGTTCACTGAACACATGCCCAGTGAGCAGTGAGTGTGCCCAGGGCTCCAGCTGCCTTCTGTCCTCCCAGCCAGTGTGTCTCTGTGCACTTGGCCCCTGGGGAATTTCACATTTCTGTAAACATTTCCATACTGAAAAATGCAATGCCAAGAGAGCCTGGCCCCTCTGCCATCTGCAGGGGGAGCTCCGAGGGCCAGGGAGACGCTGGCTCTGCCTTTTCTCCACAATCCTGCAGATTTACCACACCTCATACCCTCTCCGGGGGGGGTTGTCAGAGGGTCTAAACCATCTACAGTTTCCAATGCCCCACTAGAATACTTCCCAAGCAAGCTCCTCGGCTTTTCCTGTCTGCAAACATTTTCCAGGGACTGCTGACCACAACCTTTCCCTTTCCTTTCCTGTCCTTTCCTTTCCTTTTCCTTTCTTTTCCGTCCTTGTTTCCTTTCCTGTCCTTTTCCTTTCCTTTTCCTGTTTCCTTTCCTTTCCTTTCCTTTCCTTTCCTTTCCTTCCTTTCCTCTTCCTTTCCCCTTTTCCTTTTGCCTTTCTTTCCCCTTTCCTTTCCCTGTCCTTTCCTTTTCCTTTTTTCCTTTTTTTTTCCTTTCACTTTCCTTTCCTTTCCTTTCCTTTCCCTTTTTCTTCCTTTCCTGTCCTTTCCTTTTCCTTTTTTTTCCTTTTTTTTCCTTTTCCCCTTTATTCCTTTTGTTGTCGTTATGTTTCGGCCTTTTGGTGGAGCGTGGGGCCGGTGGGGTTTTCCAGTTGTGCTTTCGCTCCTTTTTCCTTGCTACTTCTTTTTTGTTTTTTTCCTTTTTTTTTTCGTTCGTTTTCTCTCCTCCTTGTTTTGTTGTCCTTTTTTTTTTTGTTTCCTTCTTTCCTTCCTTTTTCCTTTCCGTTCCTTTCCTTTTCCTTTTTCCTTTCCTCCTTTTCCTTTCCTTTTCCTTTTCCTTTCAGTTCCATTTTTCCGTCCTTTCCTCCCCCTCTTTTCCTTCCTTGTGGGAGTTTCCTAATGAACAATCTCGCTAGCAGGAAAAAAACCCAACAATAAAAAACCAAGTCCTGGCAAGTGCCAGGTGCAGCTTGTGTTGATGGCAGATGCTGACAGGGATTCTTGCTGGACAGATCATTCTGAGTTCTCCCAGCCTTGTCTTCCAGCAGGAGGGAGAAATTCCAGCCCCTCTGGCTGCTCTGTGCTGCCACTTCGTCTGCCCCCCGTGCTGAAGGCTGGTGGTGAATCCATCCTGGTTATCTTGGTCTGCTTCTCCCTAAGCACCAAGAAGGAGGAAGCTTTTGCTGGGCCTGTCCTTTCTGGAAATGTCCTCCGGGGTCAGGAAATTAAGTCCGGACTCACGGCTGGCCCCGCATGACACCTGCCATATTAATACATATAGATATAGATATAGATATATATATATAGATATAATTATATGATTAGGTATAAACATCAATAAAAATTTACAAAGAGTTTCAAAATATAAAATGAATTTAGTCTATACTGAAATAATTCAATATCCTATAAACTTAAACTGTAATATAAAAATGATAAGTCATAAATAATACATAACATATATATAGAATATACCCTCCTAAACATCCTAAAGTTCTAAATATAAGATTACGTTTAATACCGTAATCATATAACCCTCCTTTATTCAATCTATCATATTTATCTAGCTAATGATCAATATTACTATCGATAAATATCTTCTTCTACAACTATTATCGTTTCTTTATCATCATCTGACCTCGATCTAGCTCGTCCTCATAACTCCTATGTATCCTACTAGCGCCTCTTTTTCGTCTCCTCTCCCTGCAATAAATATTATATCTCGTCAATGCTCTCCGCTCCCAATCCAACTCTCTCACTATATTTATCTTGGGCCGGCAGGAGGAAGGAGGCAGGCAGTGGACACTCCCCACCTGCCGCCGCCGGCGGCTGCTAAGGTCCGGCGTCCAGCTGGCGATCACCATCACCCGGCGTTTGCCGGTACCGGAGTGTGGTGATAAGGAGGCATTTGGATAGCCCGGAATCCTCAGTGGGTCAGGGCAGGAAATGCAGCTCAGATGGAATCTGGAATTGGAGAGCACGTTCCCAGCTCACAGCACAGCCCTGGGATGATGCAGAGCCACGGCCACGCTTCCTTGGCAGTCTGGGCATGTGTTTCCTGCAGAAAGACTCTCCCCCTTTGGAAATATTTTCTCTGATTGTGATTCCTCTCAGCAGTTTCTCGCTGACCTTTGAGTTTAGAAAGCCCTTAAGTACCACGGAGAAGGAAAGCAAAATATTTGCAGTGATAAATTTCCACCCTGGCTGGCAACTCAGTGTTAGTCCTATTTTTGTGCATTTTTGGGCTCTAATGGATTAAAAATGGACCTTGATTCTGATATTTCTGACTCCCCTGTGCTTTGGAGAGCCTGGCTGCAGGTCTAGCTTGAGTGGTGGAGAGAGAGATTGTCCCAACAGCTCCCAATGAGGCAGCAGCACAAAGGGACAGGGGACACCCAGGGACACCCAGGGACACCCAGGGACTCAGAACAGCCCCGTGGTTTCCCACAGGAGGTGCTGGAATCCTGGGAATGAAAGGCTGGGTTCCGCCAGCACAGAGCCCAGCTGGGACAAGGCTCACCTGAGAGTTTGCTGTGCTCTGCCCAATCCTTCCCCCTCATTTCAAACCCTCCCCACAGTCCCAGCCAGGTGTGGAATATTTCCCTGCTGCTCTGGGGTCTGCTGCTCTCCACGCTGCTGCTGGCTGGGTTTCAGTGCCAGATGAGATTCTCCCAGTGCGTGCAGGGTTTGTCACCAGCTCTGCTGACAGCTTTCTCCTTGAGCAGGACATCCACCAGGAGCAGGCACTGGCCACTGAGCTGGGATGCTGTGACACCATCCCTGGGATTGACAGAACGTTCCAGATCACCTCCAGGCTGACATTGGTGTCTCCCTTTTCCTGTGCAAAAATCCTGCAGGATCAGCTTCCCCCCCTCCCTTCCTGAGCCCCCTCCCCAGCAGGAACAGCCCAGCCCAGGCTGTGCTTCCCCACAAACTGGGGAGCTTTTGGTTTGATGCCTTTTTGGGTTACCTAAAAACAAAATTAAGGGAATAAAACAAGAAGAGTGAAGGGCATTTTCCCAGTGCGTGCAGGGTTTGTCACCAGCTCTGCTGACAGCTTTCTCCTTGAGCAGAAGGACATCCACCAGGAGCAGGCACTGGCCACTGAGCTGGGATGCTGTGGCACCGTCCCTGGGATTGACAGAACGTTCCAGGTCCTGCTCCACAGAGCACAGCAGGAGCCAAGCCATGCCAAACATCTCCTCTCCTTGCATCTTGAGCTCTGTCTCAGCCAGCACTTGGCCCAGATATTCTCCCTTTGCTGTCATTCAGAGCCGTGCTGCTGGAGCTGTTCCTGCCTCTGCTTAGCTCCTCTCCTGGCTTCCTTCTCTCCCTGCTCGTCAGCAAACAGACAAACCAGCACAAAAACAGCTCCCTGCCTTCTGCTGGGAGCCCCTTGCTGGGGCCTTCAGTTTGGGCAGTAATTTTCCTGTTTCATTTGATGAACCACTTTTGTTTCGATTCCCTGACTCCATCCATCCCTGCCGGGCAGCACAGGGGGAGTGGCACAGGGACACGTGCACTACCTGCCCTGTGATCATACCTCATCTTTGTATGCATGCACACATCTCTAGCTGCCTCTCAGTCTGTGCCAGGAGTGTTACATGACAATACAAACATTTTTAAATACGTATTTGATGCTTTTCTGTCCAATGCCAATACATTTATTCTCTCCTTCAGGTGAATTCCTGCACCCAACCACTTCCCTTCCCTCCAGCCAGCTGATTGTTTTAAGCTCTGCCACTCCATGTACCATGAAGGAGAGGTGAATAGGCAGCCAGAGAATCGAGGGAGGCAGCTGGGAGATTATTAATGTTGAAAATATCAGCGAGCAGCAGCCCTTTGATCAGCAGGCGTGTTTACAAAGGGACCTTTCCTCGGCACACACCCCGCCGAGCTCGTTGGCATTCAGTGCATGCCACAGCAGCTGCTCCTGTCTCCTGCTCCTGCCTGTCCAGAGAGGCTGGAAAAGAGGCAAAAGGTAGATAAATAAAGAGAGAAACTCGGGCTGTGGGGTTATGGAGATGCAGCCTGACAGGAGGTGGGGAGAGAGAAGTTGGCTGAGACTGGCCCTGCTCCAGAGGTCTGGGGAGTGCCTTGATGCCCTGGGAAGGCTGAGCTGGAGCAGAGGCTGGACAGAGTTACAGAATAAAGCAGGGATTTATTAAAAGGATCTCCTCCTCAATGGATGCACCTTGGGCAGCACCAGAGCCCAGCCAGGGCTGCACCCAAGATGAACCAAAATGGTCCCAAAATGAACCAAGTGCCAAGTGAACCAAAATGGTCCCAAAGATGAACCAAAATGGTCCCAAAACAAATGGTCCCAAGATGAGAACCAAAATGGTCCCAAAATGAACCCAGGATGAACCAAAATGGTCCCAAAATGAACCCAAATGAACCAAAATGGCCCCAAAATGCCCGAGCGCTCCCGGGGTCTCTCCCTGGGATCAGCTCTGCTCCATTTGCCCCTTGCAGTTCATTGTCCCAGCCCAGCTTTAGCCCAGCCAGTCCCAGCCTTGTTTTTCTCTCTCCAGCCCACGGGGTTTGTGCTCCTGGGCTGAGATTTGGATCATTTGTCCTTGGTGCCCAGCTGGAGCAGGAATTGTTTTGTCTCCCTGCTCTGTGCACAGAGCTCACCATGCCCTGATGGGAACCCAGACCCTCACACTGAAGCAGCACAGAATGGGAAATACAGAAAAGCCAAAACCTGAGGCATCATGTGGAGTTGGTAAAGGACAGGGGACAGGTGGGGGAGGCAGTGTCAGCTGGGCCTGGTGGCCACTTTCAGACCTGCTTCACTTTCCCCTTTCACCTGCAGCCTGTCACTGCTGGGGAAGATTTGTGCTCCCCAGCTCGTGGTTTGGCTGTGTTGATGCTGATCAAGGCTCTGGGCTCTTCCAGAATAGAAATAACCAAGAGCACCAGCACGGTCTGGGCTGTGTCCTCATCTGAACCTTCTTCCCAACAATTCTCCTTGGGACAGAGTTTGAACCTCTGAAACCCAAAGACTGTCCCAGCCCCGTCACCCCCATCCTGCCTGCAGACATTGATGCAATTCTTGGGTGCTTCTTTGGGTTTCTTTTTCCTGTTTGAACCACTGGGTGACTCTGATGGGTTTTTATTTTTCCCTTTTGATACCAGGAAGCAGCCACAGCCAGCAGGCAGTGGCTGCACTTCAGGTGAGCCCTGGAGCAGGGCTGGCCCAGTGGAAGCCAATCCCTGGCCCAGCCTGCTGGATGCTGATCACAGGATAAATAATAGTAATAATAATTATAATTACTAATTATGGCTGAGTCTGCAGCTCTGCCTCGCTCAGTGCCATCCACGCTGGCTCTGGGCTGCATCCTCATCTGGCTCCTCTTATTTGGAATTATTCTTCCCAACAATTCTCCTTGGGACAGAGTTTGAACCTCTGAAACCCAAAGACTGTCCCAGCCCCGTCACCCCCATCCTGCCTGCAGACATTGATGCAATTCTTGGGTGGTTCTTTGGGTTTCTTTTTCCTGTTTGAACCACTGGGTGACTCTGATGGGTTTTTATTTTTCCCTTTTTAACCCAGGAAGCAGCCACAGCCAGCAGGCAGAGGCTGCACTTTAACCCTTCAGGTGAGCCCTGGAGCAGGGCTGGCCCAGCTCCCTGCGGATGCAGATCAGAGTGTAAATAATAATAATAATAATTAATGATAAGTGCTGATTAGCTGTCTGCAGCTCTGCCCTGCAGGCTGGCAGCAGTGGCAGGGCTGGCTCAGTGTTGCCCAAACAGCATTTGCAGCTTTTGTTCTGCCTGAGTGCAGCTGTGGGGAGCAGCCCTGGGTGAGCCCCTGCTCCCACCAGGGTGAAGGGACAGCCCTGGGCTTGCTCTGAGTGCTTCAGGAGGGACAAAAACCCACAAAACAATAATTTGGGTCCTCAAAATAAAAATTACAGCAGCAGGAAGCAAGGAGAAGGAACAACTCAGCTGTTCCAGGAGCTGCTAATTCCCACCTCTGTCCTGTGACATCCTGGTTTTCTCTGTCCCCCTTTTATTGACATAAGGCATTTTTATGGCTTTAATTCCATTTTCCTTGGCCCTTCCCTCACACTCAGAGCCAGTTTTATAGGTTTGGGTTCTTCATCTCGTGCATGGAAACACCTGTGCACAGAAATGCACACACAAGCTGGTTTTATGGATTTTTATGACTTTTGTGTGCATCTGTCTTGTGGTTGAGAAGGCTTCTGTGGCTTTAATTACATTTATTATTATGTCTCATATATGATCACAATATATTATATTATATTATATTAATTATATTATTATATTATATTTATTATATATATATAATATTTAATTTATACTGACTATAAAAATTCTATATATCATTTTATTATTATATTACATATATTTTATATTATAATCTATTCTATTTCTCATATTTATTATAGTATGTAAATAGTCTCTCCCATACACATTCATGCTTCTTTTCCTCAGTTCTGTCACTCAGAAGAAGGTGCTGCTCCTTTTGAAAGGTAAAAATGCTGGGAGTTTTCTACCTTTACATTACTAAAATCAAATTAAAAGATCTCTTTCTTGTGTTTAGTTCTAGGGGATGGAAATGCTTTAATTTAAAGGAAATTGCTGGACTCAGGAGGGATAAATGGATGGATATTATGGTAAATGTAATATTTGTGATATACAAGAGCTCACCTAAATACTCTCAGCTTCAAAGAAAGGTTCTGTTCTCTCTTGTAGTTTACTCCTGGAAGAAATAAAATGTCAAAGCCACAGAAGGATTTGTGGTTATATCATTGGTTTTCCTGCTTTTCCAAAAAGTGATGGAAGCTGAAAATGAGAGTAACGAGAAGGAGAAGCTCTTTGTTGTATATCAGATAAAGTTTTGCTTTGCAGCAACTTTGTTCTCGTCAGGTTTTCAGTTTTAGGTAAACCCAAACAAACAAAGCAGTAAGGAAACAAATTTTAAAAAGTATTCAGAGGAAGTTGGGGAAGGGAGGGAGGGAAGCATTTCCCCTTAAGATTTTGACAAAAAGGGTAATAACCACTTTTTTTAAACCACCTTGTCCATAGAATCTTCATCCTTCCTCCATTTATTTTTTACCTCTGGTACTCAGCTGCTGTAAATGAATGAAAAGTTTTTCATGTTAAACCTCACAAACAATCTTCATAAAACACCAGCCCTCGTGCCAGCAGTGAAGGAGCTTTTAGTGGGAGCTGCCTCCTTTGGGGAGGATGAAAACTGCAGTGGAGAGGCTGGACAGGAGTTAACCACAATCCCCTCAGGGGCAAATGTTGCTCCAGCAGAATTTTTAGCATCTTAGCCGGGGAGAGGACAGGGAGCTGAATAAATGGCAGTGCCCTGACGTCACTTGGAATGTTCTCAGGGCTCTCTCTGCTCTCACTGTTTATGCAGTTTAAGGTTTGAAATGCAGCAGTTGCTGTTATCCCAAGATAAGACACAAAGAAATGCTGTCTGTAGCCAGCCAGGCTTATTTCTGTAAATCAAATTATTTTGCGCTGCTAGGTTTCCAAATGGACTCTAATTAAATTAAACAGCTTTTTTAACATTTTTTTTTTCTTTATCACCACAGGCAGATCGAGATTGCTTTGCAATTATGGGGGAAGATCTGTGTTTATAGCATGGAAAGATTTGTGCAGCAGCCACTGTTGTCTCTGGGTGCCTGACAGGACATTTCCATCCTGCACAAATGTTGTGTAACCTTTGGCTGAGAGGAGCAGGCACAAAATATTTACTGACAAGACAAAGCTACAGGTCTTTCTTCTTTTGTGCTTAAAATATCAGAGCAAATGCTAAACCCCTCTCTTGTTAATCTGTTGGAGGTTGAAAGCTGAATTCCCACTCGCTGACACCAGTGCAAGGGAGAAATATCAGATATCCTGGGTGGCAGGAGAGAAATGCACAAGAAATCCAATATCTGCTGACGAATTCCAGTTCTGCTTGGGCTTTCATTTGCTATCTCCCAGGGTTGTGTCTGTGCAGCTGATAATCCTTCATGTCCCTGTCCCCAGAACATCCCTGTGAAAAATTGCCAGCCCAGCCACCAGGGAGATTGGCAAGGGGAGTTCATATCTTTTCCAATCTCAGCCCTTCATCAATCCACAGCTGGCAAAGGTTACTCTGCAAAATTGGTTCCCCCCAGCAAGAAGACAAAGCTTTTGGAGGTGTTTCAGCATTGATGAGAGGAGCTGTGAGTGTCTCCTGGTTTGAACAGCCAGGTGTCTGCTGAGGAAGGCAGCAGCCTCCCCTGAAATGGAAAATGCAAACCCCCTCCCTCTGAATTGTTATAATTTTGAAATTAAGGGGCTCTCAGGTAAAGATATGGGAGTAGGAGTAGCAGTTCTTTATTAGGGAAGAAAATAATAATAAAAAAAATAATAATGCAGTGATACAAACCAACCCTGCCAGAGTCAGAGCAGGCCCTGCCCCCTGTGTGTCAGGGTGGTGGCACAGTGCCATCCCAGGGGGCTCAGGGTGGTGGCACAGTCCCATCCCAGGGGGGCTCAGGGTGGTGGCACAGTCCCATCCCAGGGGGGCTCAGGGTGGTGGCACAGTCCCATCCCAGGCTGGCTCAGGGTGGTGGCACAGTCCCATCCCAGGGGGGCTCAGGGTGGTGGCACAGTCCCATCCCAGGGGGGCTCAGCCCTCCTGCAGTGCCAGCTGTGGCTCTGCTGGAGCAGGGATCCTGCACAAGGGGGGAGTTTTCCTCTGCAGCTCCAGGGCTGCTGGAGATGGGCCTGCTCTCCCTCTGGGAATGCAGGGCAGCAGAAAGCTGCTCCTCTGGGAATGCAGGGGGCAAAGGCTGCTGGGCTGTTCCCAGGGCAGATTGGATCCAGGTAGGAATGCTTGGCTCCTCCCCTGGGCAGAGCATCTCCCATGGGATGGTGGAATTTGATCAGCCCTGCAGGGACACTCCCTGGCCATGGACAGCAGAGAATTAATAATGAATGGCCCATGGACAGCAGAGATCTCCTGGAGGGAGGGTTGGCTGTGGCAGAGAGAAAGAAAACTGCCCCAGGAACAGCAGAGAGCTGCCCCAGAGATAGGAACAGAACACACAGCCCTGTTTGTGTCACTGGCCTTGAACAGGGAGCTGTGAGAGCCCAGCTGGGTTTGTCAGAGCTGGGCTTAGCTGGGCTCAGCTCTGCCTCTGGCTGAGGCTCCCTGCCGTCACTCCCTGGGTCTGCCTGCTCCTCCAGGCGTGAAATCCCAGCCTGCTCTGATGAAGGACCTGTGAGTGCTCCAGATGTGCTGGGATGTTCAGTGCAGCAGCTCCTGGTGCTGTGAATTCCAGCAGACACCACTCAGACCTTCCCCTGCTGTCCCTGTGTTGGCACCTCCTCATTACCATAATCAATGCAATTTACACCCAAAATAATCAATGAGTCGTTGTCAGGAGCGTTGGGAGCTCTGCATCCAATCTTCTGCTCCAATTCTCACTTTTTTCCTTCACTCCAGCTTGCATTGCTATAAAAATATCTACAAGTTGAGCATAAGAAGATTAAAAAAATAAAAGAGATTCAAAGTTCAGGGTGCAGCCTCATTTAAGGCTCCCAAAAGGAATTAAGAAATAAAACAAAAACCAACATTTAAATAACCTTAATAAATCAAATTAAATACCACTTACTTAACTTATTCAAATCCAAAGAAAAGCATTCTCATCTTGCTTAAGCAATCTACCAATAAACAATTAACCAATAATGTCTCTCCAAATATTTCACAATTCATCATAATTCCACTAAAAAAATAAAATACCCAAACCAAATTTCTCCCTTAAACACCCTCTAAACCTCAAAAATCAACAGCTATAATAATAATAATAAACAGCTCAGTTGGAGTGAGCTTCTGTGTTGCTATTACAAAAATGTTTTTAATACATGTTCTAATATGTAAACAAGTCTAGAAGGAGAACTCAGATTCTTCTTGGCTTCCTGGAGATGAGAATTAAGATGAAGGAGATGTGGAAATTGGCCAGCAGATCAATTGTAACAAATTATAATGTTAAAATGTGCCCTTTTTTTCACTTTGTTGGTTTTCCTTTCCCAAACAGAAGGGGTTTGCCCTTTGCCAAGGCTCCATCACCCCAAGCACCCCTGCAATCCTTCCTTCTGTTTTAAATGAATACTCTAATTTAGTAATTAAGGAAATTTATTAAATAATCAAAGTGTGAATTTGGAAAAAGCCACAAGCGGTTCAACTCTGAGCCAGGTGATCAGGGTCAGGGAACCCCAGGGTTTGGCTTCTGTGTCCCAAATCCCTGTGGGTTCCCAAATGTCACTTCTAAGGGGTTTGTTTTAAACAGCCCTCTGAGCTCTGGCAGGGCCCTTCTTTATCATATTATTGTAGGTTTTTCTTTCTTGCTGCCACGTTTCTCAGAACTGGTGAAGAATTGCTGAAATCCTGACTGGTGAAAATCTTCTGGGATAAACTTCTGGTGTGGAATATTTTATTGATGATGCCTATCAAATGCCTCCTGCTGGGGTCGTGTCAGACAAAAATCCCTTGAAATGTCCATCTCTGGAGACAGTGTCCTCCTGGTGCTTGAATCTCCATCCTGATCACTCAGCCTGTTACTGCCTGATGCCCCACACTGGCTTTAGGGCACAGAATGCTCTGGGGTTTAATTTCCTTCAGTGTTGGGGAAGATGGAACAGGAAAGCCTTATCAATATGATTGCCTGGCAGAAGGTTTTAAGAATATGGAAACTGTGAGTGAGATTGAAATGAAAGCAAGCTCTGAGATATTTTAGTTGTTGAACAGCTGGCAAACAATGGCATGGCTGGCTGAAGGCAATCCCCTTTGGATGGAACAGCACCCTGTGCCTGCAGGCAGCTCCAAGGGGCAGAGCAGACCCTGCTGGCCTGGCAGAGGGGCCCAAAGAGGAGTTTTTAGGGTTTAAAATGGAACACAGCATGGCAATGTAATGATTCTTATAGGCTGTGTGTAAATGCTGTAGGATTTGTGTCTTGGACCAGATTGGTCGGTGAGAATTGGAATATTCAGCCCAGAAGAAGATTTAGGGTATTGGAACGGGAACTTTACACTCTTACCCTTTTACCCTTTTACCCTCTCACCCTCTCTACCCCTCTCTCCTCTCAGCCCCGCTCCAGCTCTGCCTCGCAGCTCCCAGCAGGGCCCTGCCCTTGGCCCTGTGCAATAACCCCAAATACCAAGTGCAGAAGATTTAGGGTATTGGAACAGGAACTTTACACTCTTACCCTTTTACTCTCCTACCCTCTCACCCTCTCATCCCTCTCTCACCCTCTCTACCCCT
This sequence comes from Serinus canaria, assembly GCF_022539315.1. Classification (NCBI taxonomy): domain Eukaryota; kingdom Metazoa; phylum Chordata; class Aves; order Passeriformes; family Fringillidae; genus Serinus; species Serinus canaria. The sequence goes on from NC_066337.1 coordinate 3,764,783, forward strand.
CTGTCCCCTCAGCCCTGCTCCAGCCCTGCCTGGCAGCTCCCAGCAGGGCCCTGCCCCAGACCCTCTGCAATAACCCCAAATTCCAAGCCCAGAAGATTTCTTGTATTGCAACAGGAACCTCGTCCTCTGCTCCTCTCTTTCCCTCTCTCTCTACCACTCTCTTGCCTTCTCTCTCTCTTTACCTCTCTCTCCCCTCAGCCCTGCTCCAGCTGTACCTGGCAGCTCCCAGCAGGGCCCTGCCCTTGGCCCTGTGCAATAACCCCAAATTCCAAGACCAGAAGAAGATTTAGGGTATTGAAATGGGAACCTTACACTCTTACACTTTTACCTTCTCACCCTCTCACCCTCTCTACCCCCCTCTCCTCTCAGCCCTGCTCCAGCCCTATCTGGCAGCTCCCAGCAGCTCCCTGCCCTTGGCCCTCTGCAATAACCCCAAATTCCAAGTCCTGCCTTCAGAGATCTCCCATCTCCATCCCATCCCGACCATCCCCAACACTCCTACACTTTAGCACAAATTATTCTATGACATATTTTCCACTCCTGCCCTCTGTCTGCATTCAGGGAGCCTTTTGCAGAAAGGCAGGAGCAGCTGCTGGGGGTGGCTGCTCCCAACAAAGGCAGGAGGGGAGGCTGTGCTGGGCCAGGACAGCTCATCCCCCTGGCACCGAGGGACCGTGGGGCAGCAGGGACATCAGGAGCAGGCTCAGTGCCCAGGAAATGTCTCTGTGTCACTTGTGGCTGCATGCACAGCGCTGTCTCGGGGGGAACAGGCTCCTCTGAGGCAGGAAACCACCTGAGTTTAAAATCCTGTTCTTCCTGGCCACAAACAGGCACTGCACAGCTGATCCCCGGGTCTGGGGGAGTGCAGCCACGTTCCTCTTCACAGGGAACAGCAAGGCACAGCTTCCCAAGGATTTTCAGGGATTCACATTCTCTGAACCTCAGAGAAAGGAAAAAAACAATTCTTATCTCGTTTACTGCTCCTGTGTTTGGGAGCAAGTGGAATGCACGGTGGAAGATTTTTCACCTGAAGGGAATTGGTAACTGGATTCTGGTGTGAGTGCCCTAAAATTGTTTGTGAGGTTTAACATGGAAAACTTTTCATTCATTTACAGCATGTGAGTACTAGAGGTAAAAAATAAATGGAGGAAGATGAAGATTCTATGGACAAGCTGGTTAAAAAAAAGTGGTTATTACTCTTTTTGTCAAAATCTTAAGGGGAAGATGCTTCCCTCCCTTCCCCAATTTCCTTTGAATACTTTTTGGTTCACTGACCAGTTGAACCCAGGGGTGTGTTGGGACTGTCAGCTGACAGTCACGAGATGCTGGGCAGTGAGTGGAGTCCAGTGCTTGGCAGATTCAGTGCAATAAAGTATAATAAAGTAATTAATTAGCATTCTGATAAGATGGAGTCAGATGCATCACTTTCTCCCCCTTATCAGGGCTGTCCTGCTTTTCCAATAGGGGAGCCCTGGTTTAGCTGCCCAAACTCAGCAACTTGAATTCCACACTGGGAGCAGGAGCCTTGTCCTTGGCAGCTGCTGTGGAGCCGTGGTTTGAATAAAAAGAATAAAAATATAAGAAAAAGATAAGAATAGGATGATAAGATAAATATTAATGAGATAAAAAGATAAGAATAAAAAACTAAAACCAGGATTTTATCCCTTTCCCCCAGGCTCTGCCCAGCTCGAGGGGTTTGTGGGCAGGGCTGGGGGAGAAGCTGAAGGCACTGGCTCTCCTTTCCCAAGGAAACTTCCAGATGGCTGTAGGAGCTTTCCAACCAAAAATTCCCTGCCATATTCCAGGGAATATTTGCAGCCAGAGAGGTCTGGGACATCTCTCAAACACTGCCTAGATAAGCAGTAAATTAAAAACCAATTAAGACAGAGGGAGAGGATGCCAGGTGTGGCCCAGGCTCTGTTTAAACTTGCTGCTCTCCCTGTCACACTTGGTGGCACTGCCAGCTGTCACCGCAGGCTGTCTGTGCCCAGGGCCTCGAGGTGACAGCACTGGTGCATGTCTGAAGCAAGTGGGCACCTTCTGGAAAAACATCTCAGCTGCCTGGTGCCATCCATCAGAGAGGCAGCTCCTCTTCAGCGCTCCAGCCCGTGCTGTGCATCCCCAGCAGCTCTCCTGGCTGAGCAGTCCCTGAGCCAGGCAAGTCTCCAGAATTGTCAGCCCAGTCTCAGCATTATTGTTCATCATTTTGATCGTTCAGGAGCCACTCCCAGGTTCCTGGGTTTGTTCTGAGTACCCAGTAAATGACAGCACCAATCCAAAACAACCCCCAGACAGCCCAGGTAACCTGGGTGAAGCAGGGCCCTGCTGCAGGATTTTCCATCTGACTTCCCATGTCCAACCCCACTGAAATCAGCAGGAAATCTGACAGGGATTCCATCTCCCATGGCCTGAGGGTCACCTGGAGCAGGTAGTGCCACTCAGGGCTCACCTGCATTCAGAAAGGCTGGATTTATTTAGTGTGGGTTCCTTTATCTGGGGTTTTGCTAATGAACAGAGATTCCTGACTCCCCTCAATGAACCCACTGGCAAACACGCTGCAGATTTTGCTAAGCAGAGTCTACCAAACTTTTGGAATAAAAACTCCTTCAGATGTCCAAGATCCTGGGCTGCTGACATGCCTCATGTGATCTGTATTTCAGGACTGGATTATAATTCCAAACACAGCGCTACTTATTCCACTCTGTGGAGTCTAATTAACTGTCAGCAATGCATTGTTGAGGGGATGATGGATTATACCAAGGAAAGCATTAATGAAGCTCATTCCAGGCAGCACATGAAGACCAGAGCTGATGTCACTGGCTACGTGGAAGTCCATTCCTTTTGGTTTCCAAAGCCTGGAGCAGGGTCTGAGTGCCAATCCCAGCCAATTAAGAGCTCATTAGCTGCACCCTTCTCTCTCACCGTCGTGATCAAGGTGATTTTTGCCTCTGTGAGTAGCAGAGACTGGAAGTGAGCACTGACTGGGGGAGTTCCTCACTCTGAGCTGCCAGTGCTCCCTGAGAGCAGAGCCAGGCTGAGGGAATAACTCTGCCTGGCCATTCCCACATCCTGCAGAGTCGGGATCTGCCTCTTGCTGGGAGCTGGGAGCAGCTGAAAGCTCTGAAGGACCAGCACAGCATCCTTCCTGTGGGATTTTCAGGGTCCAGCGTGACAGGAAGGAAATGATGAGTCTGACTCCATGTTCTCAGAAGGTTAATTTATTATTTTATGATCTATATTATATTAAAGAATGCTATACTAAACTATACTAAAGAATACAGAAAGAAAACAGATAGAAGGCTTAACAAGATACTAAAGAAAAACTCATTACTCCTTCCAGAGTCCTGACACAGCTGGCTGTGATTGGTCATTAAACAAATGAAACCAATGAAACAATCACCTTGGGTAAACAATGTCCAGACCACATTCCAAAGCAGCAAACACAGGAGAAGCAATCAGATAATTCTTGTTTTCATTTTTCTCTGAGGCTTCTCAGCTTCCCAGGAGAAGAATCCTGGGCAAAGGGATTTTTCAGAAAATATGACAGTGACAATCTCATCCTTTCCTGCTGCCATCACACCCTCCCAGCTCAGGGGACATCCAGCTCTGGCATTGTCCTGCTCAGCTCATGAGCTTCCTGGCTGGGACCTGGCCACAGCCACCTCCAGGCTGACCCTGGTGTCTCCCTTTTCCTGTGCAAAAATCCTGCAGGATCAGCTTCCCCCCCTTCCCTTCCTGAGCCCCCTCCCCAGCAGGAACAGCCCAGCCCAGGCTGTGCTTCCCCCACAAACTGGGGAGCTTTTGGTTTGGTGCCTTTTTGGGTTACCTAAAAACAAAATCAAGAGACTAAAAAGCAGATCTGTTTATTGAAGGGCCTTCAGGGACATTTAGGGCAGACAAAACCCACCCAAAAATGGACAATGGGTCACAGGTTTCACACTTTTATAAGTTTGGTCCATTTGCATTTTGGGGGTGAATCTGCCAATTCCAGCTCCAGCTAATGAAGGCATTGACCCCAAGTTTGCTGCCCCAACTCCCTTTTGTTCCCATCTCTGGGCCCTGAGGCAGTGAGGTGTCCTTGGCTGCCAGGCCTGGAGAGGAATTGTTGTGTCTGCCCCAAATGGGGAAGCAGCAGCTCCCACTGAGTGTGGGGTTTGGAGTTCTGCACTAAAGAACTGCAGGATTGCAAATAGATGGAAAATAGAAAAGCTAAAATCCTGGAGAGGAATTGTTGTGTCTGCCCCAAATGGGGAAGCAGCAGCTCCCACTGAGTGTGGGGTTTGGAGTTCTGCGCTAAAGAACTGCAGGTTACAAATAGATGGAAAGTAGAAAAGCTGAAATCCTGATTCTCCAGTTTGGACCCCCAGAGTCCCCAGCCTGCACAGCCTGGTCCCCTGGGCAGAGCTGCAGGATCAGGGCAGGGAGATCCATCCAGCACTGGCCACCCCTGGGCTCCTGCTGGCCACGGCTGGAGCAGCCAGAGCTTCTCTCAGCCTCCCCCCAGCCCCTGTGTGCCCGCTCCAGGTGCCAGCAGCAGCCAAGGTGACAGAGTGTCATTCAGTGGGATTGGATCCCCAGTGAACCCAGAGTTCAGGGGTGAACATAAAAGCCTGGCAGAATTTTTCTCACCTCATCCTGAGCAGATGGCACCAAATTACTCCTCTCTCCTTTTTTTTTTTTAACTTTTTAAATAATGAAGCAGCAACCTGGCTGAAATGGCCCCATCTGGATCATATAATCCTAATCTTCCTCCGAGGTTTAAGTGCAGGTAATGTCACCAGGAGCTGAGGTGACAGCGTGGGCAATGGCACACAAATCCACCTGCAGGTGACTTCACTTCCACCCCTGGGAAAGCTGGGATGGGGAATGGCCCCTACTGGGGAAACTGGGATGGGGAATGGCCCCTACAGGGAAAGCTGGGATGGGGAATGGCCCCTACTGGGGAAACTGGGATGGGGAATGGCCCCTACTGGGAAAGCTGGGATGGGGAATGGTCCCTGCTGGGAAAGCTGGGACTGGGAATGGCCCCTACTGGGGAAACTGGGATGGGCAATGGCCCCTACTGGGAAAGCTGGGATGGGGAATGGCCCGTACTGGGAAACTGGGATTGGGAATGGCCCCTACTGGGAAAGATGGGATTGGGAGTGGCCCCTATTGGGAAAGCTGGGATGGGGAATGGTCCCTGCTGGGAAAACTGGGATGGGGAATGGTCCCTGCTGGGAAAGCTGGGATGGGGAATGGTCCCTGCTGGGAAAGCTGGGATGGGGAATGGCCCCTACTGGGAAAGCTGGGATGGGGAGTGGCCCCTACTGGGAAAGCTGGGATGGGGAATGGCCCCTGCTGGGAAAACTGGGATGGGGAATGGTCCCTGCTGGGAAAACTGGGATTGGGAATGGCCCCTTCTGACTGCAGACCTTTTACCAGAATCCTGAATTCGTGGGCATTCCGCTGCTGCCTTTTTCCCCGTTAGCAGTTCTCACCCCACTCATTTAAAATGCCACAGGCTGGAAGAACAAACAGAGCCTTACTCCAAATTCAGCTGCAATCCCAGCCTGGAGCTGCCCTGAGGCTCCTGAGGGCTCACATCAGCGTGGAGGTTGTGGTCTGTCCTCTCTCTCCACTCCAGTTCCTCACCCAGCTCTTTAATTTAGTGTAGTGGGATTAAATCCAAGGCTTGTCTTGAATTTCCTCCTTCCAAAATGTGCAGGAAAAGTCTGTGAGCAGCAGGACAGGAAAGGGTTTAAGGGTGACACAGAAAAGTCTGGAAAAAACGAGTGGGATTAAATAAAGCACTGAGAGTTTGACACAATCAGGAATTATATCCTATTAGACTACAGGATAATCCCAAGAGAGGTGGCAGAATGCAGCAGGCAGTTTAAACCAAATTGTGAATGCCGAGAGATAAAAGGCAGCAGATAAATTAATTAAAAATCCATGGCTCAGACAGGCCTTGCTTTGCCTCTCACTGTCCCTGGGATTCATGAGGAGGGAGAACAGCACACAGGCAATGGCACAAGGGCAGGACTGAGCCTGCCATCTGATTATGTCAGGTAATTTAAGGCAAAGACACTGCAACACACACAAAAAAAAAAATAAAACATTCCAACAAACAAAAGTCGCATCCCAACCAGCCATTTGTCACTTTTTTTATGGCTGCATTTAAAAGGCAATCTCTGAAACAAAGTTCACCCTGCTTAGATCTCATCACGGGGACCTGGTGCCTGCTGCAATGAAAGCAATTAATTGAGGGCCTTTACATCACTTTCCCTCATGCATCATTGAGTTAATTATTTAATGAGATATAAATCCCAGCGGTTCAAAAGGGCTGGGGCGCTCGCTGCAGCTTCTCTGCAAAGCTCTTTCATCTCCCTCTCCTCACACAAGAGCAACTCCCCTTCCCTGTGAAGAAGGAGCTCTCTCTCTGAGATATTGTTGTGGCAGCCATCAAAAGGTGTGATAGGAAATGTTTATTCACACGCAGATAGCAGATATTAAATGAAATGAGACATATGTGGCTGCCTGTTTGTTTGGTGTTCCCCTGCTAAACCCTCCAGACACTTCCCTCTCCTTGGATTGGCTGTGGAATGGGATATGTCTGCTTGATCTGCTGCTCTCACTTCCATTAGATGATGCTTGTCAGCAAGGAAACACCACAAATTAATTAATTTGTTCAAAAGACGGAGTGTTTCCTTAACAATGCCTCGTGTTTGTTTGGAACCTTTCATGTAAGGCTCTTGGAAAGCTCTGCAGAACTGGATTAATTAGTGGTGAGGTGGCACTTGCTGCCATGCCACTGTGAGCTTGGCCCTTTTGGGGCTACAGCTTTAAATTAAATTAAAAATGTAAAGTTTATGATTTAAATTGGGTGTTTGGGCCCAGGCCTGGCAGCTGCTGGGTGCCTCCACCCCTGAGTGGTGCAGGGACACTCTGCCCCTGCCACAGCACCTTTCCAGCTCAGGGGAATTCCTCATGAGAGCAATGAGGGATTTGTCTTTCCAAAGCAGCTGTGGAGCTGCTGGGGGATAAAACCAGCACTGGGAGAGAGAAGAAACAATGGGAAGGATTCCACTGAGTGATGAATGGAAAAAGAGATTTGCTTTTACAAAGAAACTGTAGGTTTGCTGAGAAATGAAATTGGGCATTGAAAGATGAAAGAAACAATGGGGAAAAACCCTGAATTCCATAAGAATGAAAAATGAAAAGGGAGGGTTGTACATGAGAGGGGAATCTCTGGGATCAGGTGTTCTGGGGAGTCTGAACCTCTCCAGTCCCTCAGAAATGGGGAAAGAGAGAAGGAAAATGGGGCTGGAAATTGGGATCAAAAGGAGGCTGAGTCCTCCAAAAATGGGAGAGACCCCAGGGGATGCCCCATGGCCTCTGCCTTGGTTGGAATAAAGTTCCAGGGCTGCTCTGTGTCCTTTTTGGACATCACCTCTGGTGTTTGGGGATGGATTTTCCTGGCACTGTGACTGCCCACCACCTTCACAGAGCACTGAGTGCCAGCTGGTTTCAGCAGATATCCTCAACTCTTGGAAACACCCTGCTCTGGTGGGCATTGAAAACTCTGTGTCCTTCTCATGGGAACATTTCTCCAGTTTCCCCCTCACCTGCAATTCCCACTGAAGCTCTCCTGCACCTCAAGGCAGGCGAGGTATCCAGATCACGAAATTCATAAAAATTGAACCCTAAGAAAACACATTTAACTCCTTGGTGGAGGTGCAGAGCAGCTCCCCGAGGTGTCCCACCCCGTGTCAGAGTTCAGGGTGTTCTCTGTCCCTGTCCCCGTCCCTGTCCCCTCCCAGAGGAGCAGGCCCAGGCTGCAGCTGGTGCTGAGCAGTTCCATGCCGCTGTGCCCAGCCCATTGTTCCCTCTGCAGACAAGGGATGTTTGCAGATGCCTTGGAGCTCCCCCAGCCCCAGGGGATGCAGCCACGCCAGGTTTTCAGCTGACTGCAATGGACACGAGGTAATTCACACGTTCTAAAGCTCGGTTTACAATGAAGGACGATTGTTTTTAGCCTGATAAGGAAGGGTTTGTGAAACACAGCCCTTTCTTTTTTGTGAAGCTCAGGCACTCAAAGCCATCACAAAATGGCTACAAATAAGAAGAAGGCAGCACCAGCTGAAAGAAAATGATCCCGGGAGGAAACTCATACTGGCCATGGGAGTTTTTCCAATTTTTTTTTTGTTTTTTTTTTTGGCAGCAGGATATCAGACACTGCTTGGAGCATCTCCCTGCCACTGGCAGCAAAGTCAAGACTAATCTCAGTCCGTGGGCTCGGTTTGTGTGCAGATCTCGCTCCCAGACTCAGCAGAGCACGGCAGAGCAGAGGCAAACATCCACCCCCAGCTGTTCCCACCGCTGCTCCAGCTCGGAGCATCTCCTGCTGCCGGGAGCAAAGGCAGCCCCAGCCCCAGCCCGGCTCAGAGCTCCTTCACAAACACAAACCAGGCTCAAAGCCAACCCAAACTGTCACAAAAACCTCTCCCAGGCAGGACAGGAGGGGAAAGTGCTGCCACAGCAATGCTCAGAGCCAGGCTGCAGAGGGGATGGGGCAATTTTGGTTATTTTAGAGTGAATTCCAGCTCCTCCCACTCAGCAGTGTGGCCTCACCTGAGCAGGGAGGGAGGACAGCAGGAGCCATCCCCTCCCTGGGGGGGCTGGTCACTTAGAAAACACATTTATAGGCAGTGAAAAAACCCAGAAAAATGGCTCAGAAAGCGCCTCTAGAAAGATTCTGCAAGACGAGTGTCAGGAAATTCACCCACAAACACCAGGGGTTGATGTCCAAAAAGGAGACAGAGCAGAGAGTCCAGGCAGAAATGTGATTTTTGCAGGTTATTCACACCTGTGTGAGAATGAGAAATCCCAGAGTGATGCTTCTACAAATTAATGGGGGTGAAAAGGAAAAATCCATTGTGGCCTGTGAAATGCAAAGATGCCAGAGGTGAGAGGAGGAATCTCTGATATCTCCATGTCTGGGGAATCATGTTGGAGAGGAATCCTTGCCACTCTGGTTGAATTTCCCTCCACGTTTGGTTTTACCCACTGTGAAAGCTCCTCTGGCAGGGTGGGATTTTGGTGGGATTTTGGTGGGATTTGGTGAGATCCTCCAGGCAAATCAAACCCTTCTCCCACTGAAAATTCCAGCAAATCTCTCCGGCTCTGCACCAGAAGCCTCAGCCTTTAACCCTCGCTCAGCAAATGCCACACCAGGACTGATTTTACAACAGAGCATTGTCCAGGGAATGTTTTTTAACCAAACCACATTCTCTTTATTGCTGAGGAAGAGATCAAAGGCAAAGCTGAGCTGGGACGAAGGCAGCTGCAGACATGGGTGTCCAAATGAATGTGGCAGAAATTAGCGAGGAGAGCCAGGATTGCTCTGGAAATAATTTGTTTGAGAGAAGGAGCTGTGCAGTTTGAGTAATTATTCCTGCAGCGCTTTTTGGGGAATCCCCTCTTGCTTTCTGCTCCCTTGTTCCAGCCTCAGCTCCCAGGTTCTCTCGCTTGCCTTTCCTCAGGGAAGGGGCTGTAATTGAGAGAGAGAGGAGGATGGATTAAACTGATCCACTCTGAAAGTGAATTGTGGCTTTTCAGCCTGCCCAGACTCAAGCTGCCCTTGAGATAAAGCTTTTGCATCTGTGGGAGAGAAACAACTGGCCAGGAGAGCCGTTTGCAATCCATTCCAGCAACACTTTCTAAATTAAGTGCTTTAAAGATTCCATTTAGATTCTGTCAGGCACTTTCTGGGTGTTAATTAAATACTGACTGATTATGGAAAACTTATTTATGGGAATCCTAGACCTGCTGATGCCTCTAGGAGCATTTTATAACACATCCTACTTAGAAATAATTTTTTTTTTTTTGCATTGATTTTTCTACACCCTTTTTGGTTTTTTTCCAGTTATTTTGAAGAATGCTATCAGGAAAAGAAAGATTTCTTTCTGAAAAGTTTTCCTGCCATAACTTCTTAATTCTCTGGTTCTTCTTGGATGAGTAGGAGACTGCAGGTGATAAATCAGGGGCTCCAGTGAGAAATATTCAGACTGTGGAAAGGCAGCACTGGAATTAAAAACGAGACACAGAAACCTTTTATTCTCCTAATTTGTGGGCACCTGTTTGCTGTGAGCAGCCCTGTTCTAGTGGTGCCAGCAGCAGGTACCTGTGACAGCCACCCTGAAGAGCTGACAGGGGACAGAGCCAGCGGCTCCAAACTGTCACAGGAACAGGAAAAAACTCCGAGGAAATCAACAGGAGGGAGTGGAGCTCTGGGAACTCGTCCTGAGGAACAGAGCTGCTGGGCTTGGCACTGGGACTGTCACTGGGGTTGTCACTGGGACTGTCACTGGGGATGTCACTGTCACTGGGACTGTCACTGGGATTGGCACTGGGGATGTCACTGGGACTGTCACTGGGGATGTCACTGTCACTGGGACTGTCACTGGGACTGTCACTGGGATTGGCACTGGGACTGTCACTGGGGATGTCACTGTCACTGGGACTGTCACTGGGTGTATGGTGCACTTGGTCACTGGGACTGTCACTGGGGTTGTCACTGGCGTTGTCAATGTCACTGGGACTGTCACTGTCACTGGATTGTCACTGGGGTTGTCAATGTCATTGGGATTGTCACTGTCACTAGGGTTCTCACTGCCACTGGGATTGTCACTGAGGTTGTCACTGGGACTGTCACTGTCACTGGGACTGTCACTGGGGTTGTCACTGGGAATGGGGTTGTCACTGTCACTGGGATTTTCATTGTCACTTGGACTGTTACTGTCACTGGGGTTGTCACTGTCACTGTCACTGGGATTGAAACTTGGACTGTCACTGTCACTGGGGTTGTCACTGTCACTGAGGTTGTCACTGGAGTTGTCTCTGGAACTGTCACTGGGACTGTTAGTGGGGCTGTCACTGTCACGGGGGTTGTCACTGGGATTGTCACTGGGATTGTCACTGGGATTGTCACTGGGATTGTCACTGGGATTTTCACTGGGATTGTCACTGGGATTTTCATTGTCACTTGGACTGTCACTGTCACTGGGGTTGGCACTGTCACTGTCACTGGGGTTGTCACTGTCACTGTCAGGAAGCAGCTGAGGGAGCTGGCTGTGCCTGGGAGCTGCTGCATCACCTTGTGGGCACAGGAGCATCTCTGTGACCTCCCGTGCAGGACTGGTGACAGCTCCTGTGCAGCACCCGGCTCAGCCCTGAGGAGCCTGACCTGTCAGTGCTGTGTGGTACACCTGGAAGGGCCTCCAGGTGGGACTCAGGCAGGGGAGCCCAGCAGAGCACCAACATTTCCTCTAAATTATTAAAACTGAGCTTAGCAACACACCCCAAAGGGCAGGAACGACAAACAGAGGTGACCAGAGCAAACAGAACCATAACAGAACCCTTCCAGGCTGGCACTGGCCCCAGAGAGCCAGATGGGCATCCTGGCTTTGCAAAAAGCACCAGGGGTTGGTCCTGGCTTTGCAAAAAGCACCAGGGGTGGGTTAGTCCTGGCTTTGCAAAAAACACCAGGGGTTGGTTAGTCCTGGCTTTGCAAAAAGCACCAGGGGTTGGTTAGTCCTGGCTTTGCAAAAAGCACCAGGGGTTGGTTAGTCCTGGCTTTGGGGCTGTCAGCCCCAGGTCTAGTGCAGCCTGCAGGGCAGTGTCCAGGGCTCTGCTCCCTGATCCCAGAGCCTCTCGTGGCCCTGCAGAAGGGCTGGGTCCAGCTGAGCCCAGCCTGCTGCACACCCAGAGCCTGATCCATCACCATTGCCTTTGATTTCATGCACAATAACCCTGCCTCTGACCTCAGTTAATTGCACACTCGTACATACCAGTCACTTAATTGTAATTGTTATTACCTTAATTTCTGCAATTACAGTGGGTAAACAACAGGCCTTCATTTTCCAAGGGACGTGGCTCAGGTCTGGGGCACGTTGGCTTCCCTGCCTCGCTCATCTCTCGTGGCAGCTCTCTAGAAAACACCCTGTGCATCCTCCCAAGCAGGGAACTTGGAAATATTGGTGTGGTAATAAGTTCTTATGGAAAAAAGAACTTGTCCTTCAGCTCTGGCCAGCTCCTGGGTGGGACAGGGTGACTGAGTGACACCAACCTGCCCTTCAAAGGCTCAACTTCATCAACAGCTGAGTGCCAAGAGCTGGCAGCTCTTGTCTTCCTTCAGTGGCTGCACCCACAGAGTGGTTTCTAAACCCAGATTTACAGATTTTCCAGACATTGACCCTTTTTAAATTTGAATTTTCGATAAATATTTTGTAGATCTGGCCCTGGGCTGGCTGATGTCTCCTGCTGATGGGATGAGGCAGTGCCTCTCCAGCTCCAGAGATCACAGATCTGAAGGAGCAGAATTCACCAATAACCTTAATTCCTCTCCTCTCCCTTCAACTACAACACTTTAATTACAGGCCTGTAACATTTTTCAGTCGTTCTCACTTCCCAGCAAATAGTTTGGCTAATAGTGGTTGTATTGATGGACCCATCCAGCAGAGCAGAGAAAGAACCAAAGCTCCTGGATTTAAAATGAATGGAGTGTTTACCTGTACATCATTTTAATGGATGGTGAAATTCATTCTCATGATAGACCCATAAATGTCACTTTCTGTCTGCCACAGCAAAATACTCGTGTAACAAATGGCATGCTGCATTAATACCCAACAAGAGGATGTTCAAAGCAGCTTGACTTGCATTGCACACGCTAATAAAGGCTCAACCTGGGATTTTTATTCATTCTGTTGGCTCAGGGAGCAGCAGAAACACATGGGTGGAGGTACAGCAAGAGGGAAGATGAATGATATGAAATTAAATATAAACTTGTCTGGCTCCCAGGAATGAGATCCTTTGTTGAGCTTGGGTTTATTCCAGGTGCTCCGGGAGAAACTATTTTTATTTGTTTGGTTTTTTTACCACAGTCCTCTGTGAGTTTGCTCAGCTTTGAGAAAAGCTGGAGGCTGACAGCAGCTTCTTCCATCCCTCAGTGGAAATGCAATCACATCCCTGCAATCCCAGTGTCCAGGGAGCCCAAAGCCCTCCAGGTGTGCACAGAAGAGCAGCCAGGGCCCTTTATTACATCCTGCTCTGCCCCAGTCTCCCAGGACAGCAGCAGGATTGGGACACTGTGGGCAAAGAGGAATCAGCAAAACATCCCCAGCCTTTTGTTTCCTGTTATTTTCTCTCCTTTTCTCAGGTTCTCCCCTGGGCTGGGGAACACAAACATTGTCCTCTCCTGGGCCCAGGGATGGAGCAAGCAGCAGGGAGCAGCCCCAGCCCCCGTGCCAGGACCCAGCCCTGTGCCTGCCCCTCTGCCTTTGCCCTCACAAATCCACCCCGTGGGGTTTCAGAGCAGGGAAACCAAAGGAAATTTTAGAATTAAAAATTACTGAGCAAAAAGTCAAACCCTCTGTAGTCCTACAGAAATCAAGAACTTTGTTCACCTCCAAGTCACCCTCTAGGCTTTAGCAGAGAATAATGTCTCACATCATCCCTTGAGAACAACATCTCACATCTCATCCTTCTTACCAAGGATGGTAAAAATAGGTACAAAACACAGAAAAGGAGGATTTCTGTCTTTCTCTTGAGTTCCCCATAGCAGCTCTTCTCTTGGTATTTGGGATGTTCTTGTCTCCCCATGATGGGAAGGGCTGGGTGCTCCATGAGCCACAAACAGTCCCACCACCACTCTGGGGCTGAGGAAGACTCCAGTGCTGTGAGAGCTTTCCTGGATCACCCTTGATCCCTCCAGAAAGGCTCTGATTGAATCTCCCACCCAAAGAACACCCAAAGAACATTCCCTGGTGATAAATTTGGGACGGGGTGGACGGGAAACCCTTAATTGTGGCTGCTCAGACAAAGGCCAGGGCTTTGTGTTCCTCAGCAGAGGATTAGAGCCTGGGGGAAGTTTAGCAGGACCTAAATTGAATCATTTAATTAACAGAAAACTCCCCCCTCCCATCCACTGCCAATTTTCTGTTACACCTCTGGCTTCATCTTTATTCCCTTTGGTTCAGTTCCAGCTCCCCTGTCCCTAAACTCTCACAGTGGAGCCCTCCTGCTTTTCAAAAAAATGCTGCAGCTCAGTTTCCAAGCCTTGCTGAGCTCTGTCAGATCATTTAAATATTTAACTGAGCCTGGATGGACTATTTGTTAATTAGAGCTTTCTGTGTTAGAGAAATGTTCCCTAATTTGCATCTCCCAATATAAATATCCCCTGGATACCAGCACTTAAAGCTGCAAACCCCTCCACAGGAAGAAGCTGTCAGGGACAAAGCAGAATGGGATTCCCCTGCTTCCCAATTCCCAGGATCCATGGCCACGTTCCTCAGATTGGAAACATCCCAGAAGGAGGGCTTGGATGGAGCTCAGGGTTTGGATTAGCTCAGGTGTCCAGCACAAGGAGCATCCCAGATCTCCTGGGCTCTGTCTTAGCTTGGAAATGCAAGATGTGGCTGGGGGTTTGTATTCTGTTCCCATTCTTTACAGCTGGGGCAGCTCTCTGCTGTTCCTGGGGCAGTTTTTTCTTTATCTCTGCCACAGCCAACCCTCCCTCCAGGAGATCTCTGCTGTCCATGGGCCATTCATTATTAATTATCTGCTGTCCATGGCCAGGGAGTGTCCCTGCAGGGCTGATCAAATTCCACCATCCCAGGGGGAGATGCTCTGCCCAGGGGAGGAGCCAAGCATTCCTACCTGGATCCAATCTGCCCTGGGAACAGCCCAGCAGCCTTTGCCCCCTGCATTCCCAGAGGAGCAGCTTTCTGCTGCCCTGCATTCCCAGAGGGAGAGCAGGCCCATCTCCAGCAGCCCTGGAGCTGCAGAGGAAAACTCCCCCCTTGTGCAGGATCCCTGCTCCAGCAGAGCCACAGCTGGCACTGCAGGAGGGCTGAGCCCCCTGGGATGG